>NC_137810.1:23790938-23795938 GCF_963921795.1 Nannobrachium achirus | reverse complement strand
TGTTTATATTGTATAATTGCTGTGCCATTGCTTCTGTCTGTGTCACTGTTAGAGCTGCATGATTAAGACAAAACCTTTATTTTAAAATTATTGGTATACATATTGAGATCATTTATTTCAAATATTATTAATAATATTATTATTGAATAAATATTTTTTAACAAGCAAAACGATTGATTGATCAGGAGAGCCTTGCGATGCTTTTTTTCCCCTTCTTCTTTGAGACTACATTGACACAGGATTATGGAATATATCCTTACATTGCAAAGGTAATCAGCATCATCTGTATTCTGTTGTAGGCTGCCACTAAGTAGACTGGCTGCTATTTGCTAATGTTTAAATTAGTCCAGAGCATCATGCTGTGCACCGGAATTTATGTCAGTGACCGTCCGGTCACCGATGCGGCCGGTTTGATATCATACTGGCCGATTTTAGATTTTTGCATGCCATCATGTTTGGTGGGGCAGACAGGGCATTTAGGGGGGCATTGCCCCCCCTTGCCTATGCCTAGATCCGGCCCCGTTCTGAAGCCTGGGCCTAAATTTTCAAGCCAGTGATCGAAATCCGGGAGCCCCCCGGCCGGCCGTTATCCGCGAACGTTGCCGCGAATCGCCGCCGAATCCAATGAAAAACCACATCTTTGGAGGCCCATATCTCTGGATTGTGTTTTTCGGGATGTGGCGCGAGGTTTATTTATGGCGAAATCGCCTAAAAATGATCTTTTAAATGACAAAATGCTAATAGCTATTCTGTAGCCATTTTCATCCGGGACCTTTCCATGACGTGCACGAACGTGAGCACGCACGTCACTGCAACGTGAGTCCCCGGATGCTAATACGCTCGCCTATGGGACAAACCCTGGCATTCTTTGGCGCCCTCTAGGGGCTGGCACTAAAACGGTTAAACAACCAACCAGGTATGTGCATTTTTTTGGTCAAAGTTGATCCCATTAATAGTCTTTAAAAGACAAAGAAGCGGCTGCACACACTGTAGCACATGTGTGGATGCGTGCCCGCACCCATGGGCACGCTCCCATGTGCACGCAATTGCTCTAAGGGAGGACTGATTGGCAGACCTCTGACGTCACTCTGCCTCAGACATAATCATAAACAAACCCAATATATATATGCCGATATATAAGCATACTGTATGGAGATCCGGTTGTCCTATGCCCATATATGGTCATATGCTTAATATACTGTATGGGACCGTCCAACTTCAAACTCGGTAAGAGCATTGGAAGGGACTCGAGGGAGTGCGGTGCCTGCCGCCGAGTCGTTGTCCAGAACCACTGTTCTGCCAAGATACAGAGATCAGGGATCTCCATATACGAATAGGCATGAAAGGGTCACACATACATAGGCAGACAGATACAGAGATCTCCATATGAGCAGAGACAGACAGGTACAACGGGTACATTGACAAAGCCCCTGACACTATGACTCAGACATATTGGTTGTATGGGCGGTGTGACCATAGTTTATACTATTTATGTATTTAGATGGATACTGTAGATTCTACAGTGTCTATCTATACAGTGTCTAAAGATACGGTATACTGTAGTGTAGATATACTGTAGTATTCCCCTATTGTTTTTGTTGTTGGCAGTGTGTTAGTGTTCATCTGTTACCCTTCCTTGCATCACTCTCTCCCTGTCTGTCTCATCTTGTTGATCTCCTCATTCTGTCTGGTCTGGATGCAGGGCAGGCATGGGGGGCTGCGGTCCTCGGACTGAGAGGGTTCACTGGTCAGTGAAGTTAGCTGAGATGGGGTCAGCGTCTTGCAGACAGTATTTCGGGTTCATGCCCCGGCCTGTAAGCCCACATCCCCCACTCCCCCAGTCCACCAGCAGGGCTTCGATTGTCTTCATGTGTGCCTGGCCGGCTCTGGTTGGCCAGTCCTGTTGTTTTCTGGAAAGCACTTTTCTCCTGGTCCTTCATTATTAATTCATCCACTGACGACCTCCATCCATCAGTGCTACATTGAGTATGAAAACACCCCGGGCTATCACACCACAGTAGTGGCCTGACCTGCCCCTCATGGCATGAACCCCTCACTGTTCTCCCCTATCTTTCTGATGCACCATCTCTTTGATGCCCCTCTCTCATTCTGTTTCTCTGCCTTTCTTTTTAAGTTATTCCCTCTGTCTCAGATCTCTCTCTCTCTCTCTCTCTCTCTCTCTCTCTCTCTCTCTCTCTCTCTCTCTCTCACTCATTGCATCTGCTGTTCTCCCCTATCTATTCTCTTTCTCATACACACACTCTGCACACAGGCAGGCTAAATTTTATTTTTTGGAATATTTTCCCAAACACTTGTCTCTAAAAGTGAGTGAGTGTCATTGAGAAGATATTGCTCTGCTTGTAACTGGGCCACTCAACACAAAGTAATGCTAATGCTATCCCGCAAGGCCTTTCTGCTAGTGCTAACTCACAGATACTATATATGATTGTCAATCAGAATCATCTTTATCATCACAGGTTTACAGGTGTAAAACAGTGGGGGAAATTTGTTCTTGTGCAAGCTCCATAATTTTCGTTATTTCCATAAAAAAGATGGGGAAGAAGCAGAGAGATAACTAAAAACAACAATGTATCTACACTAGAAGGTCGGCCGGCTGCGCCGGCCTCCCCTCTAGGTCGTCGCGTTGCGTCTATAGGAGTAAATATTCGTCGAAAACAAATCCCTGCGGTACAGGGTGGCCACGATCTGATGGTTTGTTTGAGAAAATAAATTTTTTTGAGAAAAAAAAGTTTTTTGAGAAAAAAAAAGTTTTTTGAGAAAAAAAAGTTTTTTGAGAAAAACAAAATTTTTGAGAAAAAAAATTTTTTTGAGAAAAAATAAATTTTTGAGAAAAAATAAATTGAGAAAAAAAATATTTTGAGAAAAAAAATATTTCTCCAAAAAAAAATTTTAGAGAAAAAAAAATTTGAGAAAAAAAAATTTGAGAAAAAAAAATTTGAGAAAAAAATTTGAGAAAAAAAATTTTTAGAGAAAAAAAAGTTTTTTGAGAAGAAAAAAAAATTTTTGAGAGAAAAAAAAATTGAGAAAAAAACATTTTTGAGAAAAAAAATGTTTTGAGAAAAAAAAAATGTCTCTAAAAAAATATTTTAGAGAAAAAAAAATGTTGAGAAAAAAAAAATTTGAGAAAAAAAAAATGTTTGAGAAAAAAAAATTGGAAAAAAAATAAATAATAATAATAATTGCGACCGTCAGGGAGCAGTTTACTATGAAAACCTCCACCGGCCGTCCGTCCGTCGGTCGGTCACACGTCACACGTCACACCTTTGCCCTGCTCATATCTCCGCATCAGTATATAGGGCTTGTTTGTTTATTGTATGACATCACGCCACATCATCAGCTGTGGACTCTGTGATGTCATAGTATCGCATCAGTATATAGGGCTTGTTTGTTTATTGTATGACATCACGCCACATCATCAGCTGTGGACTCTGTGATGTCATCGTATCTCCATATATGGCCATCTCCGTATATGGAGATATAAGTCGTCCATGCCCAAGTATGGGCTGGTGAGGTCAGACTTTGTGTGATGCGTAGGTTATCTCCATATATGGAGATTCAACATTCCAGGCAATGCTCTCTTCCCTGGTGAGAATTGCCCCTTTATATAGGGCTTGTTTGTGTATTGTATGACATCACGCCACATCATCAGCTGTGGACTCTGTGATGTCATCGTATCTCCATATATGGCCATCTCCGTATATGGAGATATAAGTCGTCCATGCCCAAGTATGGGCTGGTGAGGTCAGACTTTGTGTGATGCGTAGGTTATCTCCATATATGGAGATTCAACATTCCAGGTGTAACTATGGCTACCCGTATGACGTGAGAGGTGGAGGTTGTGATATTTGTGGAGATAAGCGACCAACGGTCGCTTATCTCCCGATTAGGGAGTCTTACTGGTAAATAAAACGTATTGATGATGCGATGACGTGGTATACGGATGTTACTGCGATTGAGGTGAAAGAGAAAAGTGGAAAGTTGTGAGCTAACTATTAGCTATTTGTGTGTGTGTGTGTGTGTGTGTGTGTGTGTGTGTGTGTGTGTGTGTGTGTGTGTGTGTGTGTGTGTGTGTGTGTGTGTGTGTTGGGTGTGTGTGTGTGTGTGTGTGTTCTGGCTACGCCCCCCTCGGTTGAAATTGGATCCGCCGGTCCCATAGCTGGGAATACGAGCCAATGGACGGCGGTCACCATGGCAACGGGGGGCCAATGATAGAGTTATGGGCGGTTTTATTCCCTACACTCTACCGACATCTGCTCTGATTCCCTACACTCTACCGACATCTGCTCTGGCTATGAGTTGAAGTGGAGGCGAAATGGGCGTGGAAGTGGGATGCGGCTCTAAGAAAAATGTAATAGTAGATATCTACACATACGGTAGCATAGCCTATCTATCCGGTGCAGTAAGTACCTGAGGTAAGGCATAAGGTGCAAGAGCATAGCAGCAGATATATTCTGTAATCTCTGTACTACATGAGATGCTATGAACGTCAGTTAAGGTGTGAGACTACTCGACCGCATTATTCCACATAAGGTAACTGCCCGTCACTATCATTTAATGTTAGTTATACCAGTAAGACTCCCTAATCGGGAAATAAGCGACCATCAGGTCGCAGCGTGATTTTAGGCCAAAATGTGTAGGAGCAGTGTCCAAAAATGTGTTTGAAAAAATCGGCCTGATGGTGGCGCTATATGGGACAGATCCATGTTGATGACATGAGTGTAGACATACTGTGTACCGATTTGCGTGATTTTAGGGCAAAATCTGTAGGAGTAGTGTCCAAAAATGTGTTTTAAAAAATCGGCCTGAAGGTGGCGCTAAATGGGACAGGTCCATGTTGATGAGATGAGTGTAGACATACTGTGTACCGATTTGCGTGACTTTAGGGCAAAAATTGTAGGAGCAGTGTCCAAAAATGTGTTTTGCAAGAATCAGCCTCATGGTGGCGCTAGAAGAGGGCCATGTGAGAATTGATGGGTGGA
>NC_137810.1:23760938-23785938 GCF_963921795.1 Nannobrachium achirus | reverse complement strand
TACTGTGTTGATTTGATTAAATTCAGTTCTGTTCTATTTGCAGTAGGCCTAGTTATTCCGCTATATTTGTACACCGCTGTCTGCTATGTTCTCTAACTACAAAGACACACATGTGTGGGAGAAACAGGGATTCTCCCGACATTCACCACTTTTGAATTCTACACAGCTTATGCATGCGTGTGTGTGTGTGTGTGTGTGTGTGTGTGTGTGTGTGTGTGTGTGTGTGTGTGTGTGTATGTGCGTGCGTGCGTGCGTGCGTGTGCACATGCCTTTATTTTATATAGGGGAGTGAACAAAGACAGGAAACCTAGGACACAGAGAGGGGAGGCATGATAGAATTTGGGTTCAAACTCGGGTCCTCATGACAATGTGCATATGGTCAGTGTACTGACCGGCTGAGCTACGACCCCATATTCTTAATCATGGTTTGATCTGTAAAACAAACAACAAACAAAAAACTAACAAATGCAAAAAAACTTTACTTTTGGTACTTTAAAGTTATACTATGTAACTTTTTTTATAAAACATATCTTAAAATTGTCCCAACTATTAAATCGCTAAAGTTTTAGAACCCCCACTCAGTTCATTTCAGCCCCAAAAGCCTTTTCTTTATATGTTTTCTACCTAACCGTGACAGGGGCGGGCTTTCCCGGCGAAATTACGTCATTTGCATCATCTGTATACGTTGGCCAATCACATCGCATATCATACACACGTGATACACTACCGGCCAATCCGTGCCTCTTCAGGAAATAGCTTCCCTCAGCAACCAGTGTTTACGATGGTGAAGGATTCTTAACCTCTCACTCTCCAAATGCATACATACGCTCTTGGAAAATTACGTTATACCCCTCCACGGATTCGTATCGGTTGCGGCGCCGCTCCGGTGGTCCGCGGCGGTGGTCCGCGGCGACTCCGGGCGAAAAACGGCTGTAAAAAGCAACACCGCGACTGACCGCTAGTTGAGCAACTTACACAGTATAGCTTTAAGTATATTTTGATGCCAATATTTCTCTACTTTTATTCAATTACATTTTGAATTCTTTTAACTGTGTTTATTGTGGTATTGAAACTTCTGACGGAGAATCTGACAGATCCGTCTTGATCACATGACTATTGTAATAATGTGTACCGATTTACATGATGTTTGGCCAAAAAGGGTGGCATGTGTGTGCAAAGTTTCACTGAAATTGCACATTGCGTTCATTATTTGAGGCATTATTTTCTAAACAGAGCACTCCTACAAATGTTGGAAGCCATCTTAGCCAATCAGGATGGAATCTAATAAATCCGAAAGATCTGTTTTGTTTAATGATTATAGAGATACTGTGTACCAATGTGTGTGATGTCTTCCATATTGTGACATAACTTTGACGGCGCTGAGTCTGCTCATTCGACCTTCGCACCGGCTCAAGGTCGCCTGAGAGTCCTCTCCACCGAAAACAAGCGCTCCTATAGGCCTGGAATTTCGTCATTTTAGGGGCAAGGACACTTGGCCTTTGGTATTGTCCATTTTTTGTGGGCACAAAGGCCAAATGCCAGGGCAGGAAGGCCATCAAATGAAACAAGATTTTAGTCCATTGAAAGGATTTGTTCAATTTAAGGGTTAGAGATGATAACCTAATCTGCAGTGAAATAGATGGTATTCACAATGTGATCCATGCTCAGTCCTGCACCAATCAACACTGGGTTGGTTTAAAGATGGGGACTCGGGGGGGGGGGCTAATATTTCAGAATCTCACCAAAAAAACACTGGTGTCTATATGACAAGAAAGAGACACCGGTGTCTATTGTCTACATATTGACCAGAAAGAGACAGAGGAGAAAGTGGTACAGTCAGCTGGGGCATTAAGGCCACTCAGATCATGCCATTGGTTTTAGGGTACAAGGCCAAACTGAGGGGCAACGGCGGCCATGGCCTTCATGGCCTCCATGAAATTCCTGCCCTGGCTCCTTTACAAGAACCTAACTGAACCCTGGTCCATCCAGGAATCACAGGAATTGACAGGAAGACGGCGCTTGGTGGGTCAGTATATAGTTGGTGAGTCTAGTGCTTTGAGTCAATGTCTGGTGACAGCTTGGAAACAGTCAGCCAGCAAGCTCCAGTCCTTAGGGAGTCCCTGACTACGACTCTCACACACACACACACACACACACACACACACACACACACACACACACACACACACACAAGCGTGCGCGCACACACACAAGCATGCATACACAGCCTCCCCAGACTGGCTTGATGTGTGCTCAATGTCACTTTGACATTTTCTCTCTGAGGGAGTGCTGCAGTCACTGAGGACAATGTGTTGTCAAGTAGAGGCAAATGTTTTGGAAGGTTGTTTTGTGATGTTCATGTTGTTTTGTGATGTTCATGTGCGTAAAATATAATGTCATGTTATCGACACGCTGTTTCCCGTTCAAATCAAAAGACCATGGTCTTTTTGAGGGTGTGTGTGGACACTTGCCGCTTTGAAATGATCATGCAGGGAACGGTGCAGTGCAGTTTTGCAATGTGTGATGTCCAAGGTTTACCTCTGAAGCAAACAAACACGTACATGCACACACACACACACACACACACACACACACACACACACACACACACACACACACACACACACACACACACACACACACACACACACACGCAGGTTTGCAATTGCTACTTTGTGGGGACATTACACATAGTCTACTATCTTTGTGGGGACATTCCATTCATTTTGAACCCTAACCCTAACCCTAACCCTAACCCTTAACCTAACCCCTAAACACCTTGTGGGGACCTATTAATAAGCCCCCACAAGGTTTTTTCCTCTGATTGTACTATCTTTGTGGGGACATGAGGTCCCCACAAAGTAGTAATTCCCTGTCCACACACACACACACACACACACACACACACACACACGTCCTACATAAGGCTTACCTTCCTTTACTTGTACTCTCACGCTTCTGCGTCTCCTGTACACACGCAACCTCTCCCACATAAATCTGTCAGACAGGAACAGGCACACACACACCAGTGAACAAACACGTGTGCACGGATGCGCGTGCATGCTTGCACGCACACTTACGTACGCACATACATCCTCTACTTGACCACATTGTCCCCAGTCTTCTTCCAGATGGTGTCATTTGGCCAGACGATGTTGCTCTGTTCTGCTTCTCTGCAAAAGCTGTCGGTCCTAACAAGCCCCCCCCCCCCCCCCCTCCTCATAGTTTAGTCTCCTTCTTCATCTTTTAACCAATTTAACCCTGGCCTCCCAATTTTTTGGCATGTAATTATGGGCAGAATCTTTAAAAGAAACTTCGAGAGATTTTGAAGATTTATCGAAAATAGCAGATCTACTAGGTCACGGTGCATGCGGTGCGACGGGTTGTGAGCTTGTAGATGTGTTGTTTTCTAATGTAGGTGCTGTAGTTTTTGTATTGAAGTGGTGATCTACAAGCTCAACGTGTCTCATCGCAATGTATTGTGAGCTTGTAGAACTACTATTTTAACTATTTTAGAACATTTTGGAAATTGTGGCCTATATATATATATATATATATATCAGGGCTATTGAACACCCTATTGAACCCTATTGAACACCCTTTACATCTGAGTGTTGGTTAAAATAATATTTAACCAATGAAAAGTAGTAAAAAGCCCTTCGGTCAAAACCTCCTAACTCCACTTGAGCTCATTTTCCCGAAAATGTACATTTTGGAGGTTTCAGCCCGACAGCAGAGATATATATATATTTTCCAATTGTAACTTGTTTTGGGAACAGCTCAGGTGGTAGTTGTCTCTTGTTTGGTTAAACGGATGAAACTGCAATGAAAATAAGAGTCTTACTCCTTAATCCTTTGACATACTGTGGTTTTTTATCTGCTTTAATCACATTCACTCTTAATAAAGAAATATGAACTTGTTTGTTCAGTTGTTCCCCCTCAACCTCCTGGTTACCTTTCCTTCCTTCCTCCCTCTTGTCCTCCCTATCCCTCTCTCCCCTACACCTCATTTCCTTTTACCTCAACCCCTCTTTTCCTCTCTTTTCCTCTGCTCTGTTCTGTTCTGTCTCAGCTCGGATCTGTCACCTCCTCTGTTGCCTCCCTTTATTTCTCTCTGACACGGATACAGTCACCACCACTGAGTAATGGAATGTTGGTGGGGGGTGTATGTTTTGGTGGAAAAGCATGTGTGTGTGTATGTGTGCGCGCTGTGCTCTGTTCAGGATAGGGTTAACGTTGTGGGTTAGGGGTGGAATTCCCAGATGGAAGACTTTTAGCTGCTGCACTTAATTGGCATGACATGGCCCAGGCATTGTGCCAGACTGTGCATGTGTTTTGGGGGGGTAATGGTGTGCATGTGTATGTGCATGCATAATGTGTGTGTGTGTGTGTGTGTGTGTGTGTGTGTGTGTGTGTGTGTGTGTGTGTGTGTGTGTGTGTGTGTGTGTGTGTGTGTGCAGGGGCGTCACACCAAATTCTGGGCCCTGGGTACAAGGATTCACTGTGGGCCCCCATGAATGTTAACTATTGAAAAATAGCAGATATACAAGCTCACAGCGCTGCGCGTGCTTGTAGATCTGCTATTTTTGAAAAAATGTGAAAATGTGTGCTAGAAACCTATGTTTCCATGTCAGTGGTGCTCAAACCTTTTCATGTCAAGGACCCCCAAGATGATATGTATTTCACGGACCCCCCATCTCAAAATATTTAGTTCCAGGGACACATTTTCACAACTTTTAAAAAATTGCAGATCTACAAGCTCGCAGCGCGGCACTCGGTGCCACGCTGTGAGCTTGTATATCTGCTATTTTTCAATAGCTAAAGTTACTAGGGCCCCTCCACCTTGGGCCCTAGTAACTCAGTCCCACTTCCCCCCTTCCCCCCCCCCCCCCCCCCCTTGTGACGCCCCTGTGTGTGTGCATGTGTACGTTTGTATCACGGAGAATGTTGTGAGTGCACATGTGTGGGAGAGCTCGCAGGCGAGCACTGGCGTGTGTCCATGCATTTGCATGCGCTCTAGAAAGATGTGTTAGTATGCGTACAGTATGTACTAGCGCCTGCAGTTATGTGCGTGCATACGATATGTCTGCATGTACTTGCACCTACATACAGTACATTTATGTGTGTGTACTGTATGTGTTTTTGCGTACATGTGTTCATATGGTGTGTGTGTGTGTGTGTGTGTGTGTGTGTGTGTGTGTGTGTGTGTGTGTGTGTGGTGTGTGTGTGTGTGTGTGTGTGTGTGTGTGTGTGTGTGTGTGTGTGTGTGTGTGTGTGTGTGTGTGTGTGTGTGTGTGTGTGTGTGTGTGTGTGTGTGTGCGTGCGTGCGTGCGTGCGTGCGTGCGTGTGTGTGTGTGTGTGGGGGGCACATACATGAATTGCATATATTATGTCTGCATTTGTATTTGCAGAGACATATAATACATTTATGTATATGTAAACGTGCGTGTGCGTGCACGCTTTCTGTGTGTTTTTGAATGCAAGTGTTTATATAGTGTGTGTGCCCACGACCGCGTGTGCGTGCATGTGCTTGCGTGCGTGCGTGCATGAATTAGGGTCATGCGGGTGGGAGCCATAAAGGGGAAACAATATCTCATCTCTCTATCTGTGTCCTCTATCTTCTAGAGGGCTTATCTCTGTCTCCCTTCAGTACAAACCCAAGACATATCAGAGCAGCGCTAACGTTTCTGCATGTGACTAAACATAAAATAGCTGATAAGATAGTGTGTTCCTTGTTTTGTTTTTTCATGTGCGTATGTGTGTTTGGGGGGGTTTGGCGTCTCTGACTAACAGCCAGTAAAGGCTCTCAGTATACAGAGATCTTCGTAGATACAGACCATGAGAAAGGCCTGAAGTAGCATTTGGGAATAGCAAATAGGGCTACACACAATGACATTCTGTGTTTATTTAACTCACAGAGTGCATGCTCACATGTAACCAGCTGGACCTTTTGGTTACATTTAAACACCTCTGGGCGCATACCACATAGGCTTTGAAGGCCTGATGGCGTCGCCGATTCGATTCCCGAACCGGTCGACCTTTGCCGCATGTCACTCCCCATCTCTCCCCCCATATCATGTCAGTCTACTGTCCTATCCACTAAAGTCATAAAAGCCCAAAAACAAATCTTTAAAAAGAATCGCCTCTGTCAGGCAGGAACCTTGTATCTCTCTTTAATTTATGTTTTCTTTTGTCAATGAATGTCCTTCTTCATCCTACAATAATGTCACCCAAAAGTAGTGAAAATAGCAGATAAATGTTCACTATTGTGAAATGCAGTGGTGGAAAATAACAAAGTACATTTACTGTACTGTACTGTACTGTACTGTACTGTACTGTACTGTACTGTACTGTACTTAAGTAACATTTTTAGGTACTTTTACTCTACTGGACTGTTTCCTTTTACTTCTACTCCACTATATCTCAGAGGCAAATATTGTACTTTAACTCCAGTACAATTATTTGAAAACTTTAGTTACTAGTTATTTTGTAGATTTGGATTATTAAAACAATACATTAACCACTTCAGCCCTATATACGTTTCGGCCATTTGAAAATAGCCGATCTACAAGCTCACAATGCGTCACGATGCGACACATTGTGAGCTTGTAGATCTGCTATTTAGAAAATTGTGATGCCAATACTTTTGTACTTCTAAATCAAATAAATGCTGACTTCCAAACTTTTACTTGTAACGGAGTATTTCTACATTGCAGTATTTAAACTTCTACTTAAGTAACAGATGTGAGTACTTTTCCCTCCACTGGTGAAATGTAAAATAAAATAAAATGATTGTTTTCACCCGACAGCAACAAAATGGAACACTGTGGAGTTCACTGTGCAATGCATGGCTGCTCCGATGCTGTGTCGTTCATTAGGGTTGAGAGATGGTGGAGGAAGAGACTTGATTTAGGGATGCTATATGTGGCCAGGGTGGACTCCCTTCCACTGATTAGAGAGAACGTCCTGTAAGTGAAAGGTCACAGGTTTGATCGTTGCTGTGCTGCCGAAGGGTCCTTGAGCACAGCACTGGACTGGATCACTTCCTGGGATGAATGAAGGGAACAGTTAAATCACCCCGAAATGTCCTATGTTCATGGGTTGATGCGTTGAGGGTCATTACATAAAAGTAAAAACGCCCAGATTAATTTAGTCATTCATTTACAACCTCTAATTGCCATGACAAAACAACAACCATGAAAACAAAGCAGTTGCAAAACTCAAGAACACGACCTAATGGAAACAACATTAACAAGAAGACATCAAAGAGCATAAGATGATGAATCATCAACCTCTACAGCGACACACACACACACGCACGCACATACTGTAGTGTACACACACTGAGAACTGATGGACGGACAGAGAGAGATATAGTGGATCAATGGTCAGTTCATACCCAGGGGTCCAGGGATGTGCACACCCAAACTACTGTAGATGCACACTTTGGGTCATGTGTCCACCCACTAAATCCTACAAAAAAGTATGTGGGGACCGGAACCGTGACAGCTGATTTGAGCCTATATAGCCTGTGGCGCAGTAACTCAGAAACGCAGCTGCTTAATGTGTGACAGAGTTCAGAGAAAACGCAAAAAAACAGCTTACATTTTAGTGAAGTAAAAAACAGGCTTCGTCACTGTGTTCATATGGCAATGGTTCAATGCCTGTGTACGAGTTCACATCCTTTGGTTTTTAGCTCAAGACCAAAAAGTGAAATTAGACCAGAACCCTAACTAGTGAAAATAGCAGATCTACAAGCTGTTAGCTATAGTGTTATAATATATCTAGAGAACAGACGGCCCCGCCCCCATCTATTCCTTTCAGTAAGGTTGCTCACCCAGCGCATGAAGCACCCAGAAGTGAGGGACACTTTGGTTTCAGACTATAGAAGCACGCGCAGTAGCGTTTCCCAGATTTGTCCACAAGTTCTGGGGGCTTGGCTTTGCGCGTGTCGTGAGCTTGTATTCTACTATTTTCACTACTTTTTCTTTTTTTTTAAGGTTTATTATTTGAAAATTTCATTTTATTTATTAAATACTTTTGAAATATGTTGGAATTTAAACTTTTTTTAAATGTAATTTCATTTAACAGTTTTTGTGTATGTATAGCATACAAAGGACCATATAAAACACATACATATTGGTCCCGACCCACTGTTTGAGGAGGGAAATATATTCAGAAGGACAGACAGACAGAGGTTTAACATCAAACAGTCACATTTCCCAAAAGGAAATGCATGTATTTAATTCAGTCTGACCTTTAGCAGGGATAAAACCATATCCTCACCGGAAATAAAAAAACAAATGAATGACCAAAGAGGGTGGATAACAGAGGCATGGATCCATCCACCCCCCCCCCCCCCCCCACCCCATCCATTAGCTCAGCTAATCAACCCCTGATATCCTGGTGCATAAAAACAACTCATTCTGGTCACGAACGTAAAAAATAAATAAAAAAATCGAACCTCTGTTCGAAGTGGAGCTGTGTGTGTGTGTGTGTGTGTGTGTGTGTGTGTGTGTGTGTGTGTGTGTGTGTGTATTGCAGTTGATGCTCAGGGCAGGCTAGACTCAACAGCACCTCTCTGGTCACCCAGGGTTACTACATACAGGCTACATACAGACCCACAGACCCACCCACCCACCCACATACCCACATACCCACATACCTACACACACGGCCACGTATGGGGGAGCTTGTGTTCCACACAGCTCCAAAAATAAGAAGAAGCCGAAATCAAGATGAAAATAGGTCTGTAATGAGAACATGCACTCACATTCAGCGCTCTGGGAGACTCTCAGTTTGTCAGGCAGGGTGCTGCCAGTTTCCATTACCTAGCACAGAGCCCAGCCCTGCTCCAGTTGGACTTGGAGTGTTCTGTTTGTTCAAGAGGACTTGGCACCGTAACATGTAGCAGAGCTCACTCAGCAAACACTGTGTGTGTGTGTGTGTGTGTGCGTGCGTGCGTGCGTGCGTGTTGGTGTGTGTGGGTGCGTGCGTGTGTGCGCGTGTGGGGGTGGGTGTGTATGTGTGTGCAGAGAAAGGATGCTGGAGTGCAGAAGGGAGGCCGTTTGGCCAGTTCTTATAGCAAGGAATGCCTGCATGTATGTATGCTTTTTATCTCACTCCGTCTGTCCTCTCTCACACACGCGCACTGTTACACGGAAACAGAAGGGGACACACATGCGCACACCACACTCACACAGATGTACAGGGACAGACACACACACACATGCAGGCAGACAGACGTGCGAATGTGCGCGCACACACATGCACACACAAACAGCACCCAAACACACACACACACACACACACACACACACACACACACACACACACACACACACACACACACACACACACACACACACACACACACACACACACAGCAGGAGTGTATTGTATGTGTGCAGTTGAACACACACGGCCAGCTGTGTATGGCCAGTTGAACAACAAGATCTCCCCTAGGATTCTCCAAACATGGCATCATGAATTTTTCAACGCTGACATCCACCGTCTGCACCTCAGCCAGCAGACACACGCACGCACACAGGCACGCGCACACACATGCACGTGCACGGCCGCACGCACACACGCGCCCACAAATATCTACATGCAACCACATACTGTACTACATACTGCACACACACACACACACACACACACACACACACACACACACACACACACACACACACACACACACACACACAGACACACACACACACACACACACACACACACACTACTACACACTACACGAATACACATCTAGCATTCCTTACACACAAGTTACATCCTTGCCTGGCATGGTCAGTCTAATATCACTGCATAGATATACATATTATAGATATTATACCTTCATTTCCAAGGGGCGGATAAAGAAAAAGCCTCTGGTGAAAAAACCTGCCCCATATTTGCATACTGGGCCCTGATTGGTCCCTCACTACTTCGGAGGAGAGAAATCCAATCACAATTGAGCGGTGCAGGTCAAATCTGATGAGGGCACTTTATTAATCTGGTTGCTATACTATTTTATTAGATTCTATGAACAGACCGATTTCTAGTCACTAAAGGTGCATTCGAAAATACGCACCATGGGTACCATGGGCGCACTCACGTATTAGTTTGTATTGTCCAGGGCGCTCACTGTGAGCACTATAACTATAAAGATAACTATAACTATTGTTCACTATTGTATTTTTTTAAATAGTTGGTATGAACTCACTGCTATAACTACATTATGGCACTTATTATGAAGAATAGCTACTTTAATGACATTAATAACAAAAGCATTCAAACAACCATTCATTAAGGTGCAATAAGCGTTAAATGGCTACTGTAGGCCTAATATAAAATCGCCTTGAAAATGTACTACTCTATTCCTTTTTAACCAAAAAAGTATATGTATATGTCATTGTACGACTGTGTCACGCATCAAAATATGGTCGATCTACAAGCTCACACCACGCCTGGGGCGCTCTCTCTGTCTCTGACTCTGTTTCTCTCATCTCATCTGCTCCCGAGAACCTTTGCCAGCACATTCTACACTTAAATAATGGATTCTACTGTCACACTGTAAAGGATAGAGGGATAGAGAGACAGAGAGACAGAAAGATAGAGAGGGGAGGGAGACAGACCTATTGTACAGGTGAACAGAGATGAGAGCAGTACAGAAAGAGAGAGAAAGAGTTTATATTTGAAAACTTGAAATGGCACATTCTGAGTTTTACTTTTGGTACTTTAAATACATTTATTTAAATACTATTGTACTTTTACTCAAGTGCACTTTGTATTCTGGACTTTTACTTGTAACATAGTATTTCTATATTGCAGTATTGACACTTTTACTTAAGTAAAACATTTGGGTACCTTTTCCACCAATGATGAGATAGTTTGGCTCATGTGAAAGGAACTAATGGAGAGAAACACTGAGGATGTTGTACACCAGTGTTTTTGCTTGACAAAAACAAAAGCTTAACGTGGTTGCAATTTGCTGCGAGCTTGTAGATCTGCTGTTACGACAGAGCATAAATCAGGCATGATTCCCTAGCCTAGTGCGTGCACGCACACACGCACATACACATGAGAAGATGTGAATGTGCCCTGAGGAGTGTGTGTGTGTGTGTGTGTCTGTGTGTGTGTGTGTGTGTGTGTGTGTGTGTGTGTGTGTGTGTGTGTGTGTGTGTGTGTGTGTGTGTGTGTGTGTGTGTGTATGTGTGTTTATGTGTGTGTGTGCGTCTGTGAGCCATGGCGACAAGATAGAGGCCGACTCGTGTTTTGTTTTATGCATAACTTGAACTCCCCTGCTGTCATGCACGGACACACACAAAGACAGAAAGTGAATGAGGGAGAGTGAGAGAGAGAAAGAAAGGAAGAGAAAATGGAGGAAGAGATAAAAGGAGAAATACCGGTATTCAAAGGAAAAACAGAGTGAGAGACAAAAGCACGAGAGAGAGAGAGAGAGAGAGAGAGAGAGAGAGAGAGAGAGCGAGAGAGAGAGAGAGAGAGAGAGGGGAGAGAGAGGTATACAGAGGGGGAGAGAGAGAAGTATAGAGAGGGGGTTGCATCTGCTGCAGCCTGCACAGTAAAAGCATCAGTGCTAATGTATCCCTTTGTGTGTACAGAGTACAGACACATACCAAATGGACCCTCATGGGTCCACAGGGTTACACTTGTACACGCTCAGAGTTAAAGTAACACAGAGGATTTTACTGTGTGCCCGCATCCCAATTAGTCACACAATTGGCCTGAGCCAAGCAGGCTGATTACAGCATATACTATACTGTACTACTGCCTGGAGGCACTGTTAATACCCCTGTACTGCATGGGTGGAAGAACACACACACACACACACACACACACACACACACACACACACACACACACACACACACACACACACACACACACACACACACACACACACATACACACAAACACATAAACACATATACACATCTTGTGCATACACAGTAAAATCTGTATTAATTAACGCACACACACACACACACACACACACACACACACACACACACACACACACACACACACACAGAAACACACACTATATACTGTACAGTATGCATACACAAAGGCAAGCGTTATACATTACATGCAGACAATACATATTCACATGGTCAAGTAGACCTACTGTACGTACAGTGATGTGGGCTGTATACTACATGCACAGAACGGCGGGATGCATTCTCATCTGTGAATGTAGCATATCAGTTCTATGTGTTGCAGCATAAAGCATTAGGGCTGCATCATGGTAGGTGTCATCATACTGTCACATAATATAGAGAGAGACGTTATGTTGAGAGCGTGTGAATGTAGGCTCACATGTGAGCTCATGCCCTCACATACATCATAAAAAACCTGCATAAAACACACCCACACACACACACACACACACACAGCCTACGCACTCTTTTGCACGCATACCGCACATACGGTACAAAAACGCCATCAGGCAAACATGATTTATAGAACAAGTCCAGACACATGCACGCACGCACGCATGTACGCGCGCGCACACACACACACACACACACACACACACACACACACACACACACACACACACACACACACACACAACATGCAGCCTTTCCACTAGCTCTCCTCCCTCTCTCTTTCTGTGTCCCCATTATCTCTCTCTCTGTCTCAAGAGGGAGAGAGAGAGATCTCTCCCTACCATCATACCAACACTCTCCATTCTACTGTATGTTAGAGTGAGAAGCTGAGAATGACTTGATGATTCCTATTCCTGTCTTTATTGCGACCGTCAGGTCACAGTTACTATCAAAACCTCCACCTCCACCATGAGGCTGTTTTTTGCATTAATGGACACTGCTCCTACTGATCTTGCCTAAAAATCATCGTCAGCAACAGGCATCTGTACCATTTCCCATATTCCCTCCTGATAGGCTACGATTGCCTTCTAAGGTTTGCTGGATTGCTCCCTTTTCAAAAGAAATCCGCAAATCATGAACACCACATGCCTTTTCTTTGCAATTAGCCACGCACATCCCCCCAACACATAGGCATACATGCCACTTAAAATCTTCACATCTACCTGCACATGGGCCTCTTCTAGCGCCACCATGTGGCCGATTTTTGCAAAACACTCAGGAACCAATGCCACTTACAGGCCAATGTGTGTATACATGGAACGTGGCGGTCGCTTATCTCCCGATTAGGGAGTCTTACTGGTATACTGTATGTATTTATGTACGTATGCATACTATAGGCCTATATACATCCTGTACACACACACACACACACACACACACACACACACACACACACACACACACACACAACCATGCATGCCCACACATACACACTGTTCTATAACCACCAGGAACGGAAATAAATGGGATGCAGCTAATTATGTCTCAGAGTGTGACTGAATACGTTCCACACATATGGAGGTGCTATACTAGCAGACAGGAAGTCACATTTGCCCTGCAAATGCGCACGCAATCACACCCAAATACGTCAACATGTTTATATGAACACATGCGCACGCACACACACACACACACACACACACACACACACACACACACACACACACACACACACACACACACACACACACACACACACACACACACACACACAAATGAGCGAGCGCACTGAACACAAACACTGGCGTTCACACAAGCACACACACATACAACACAAATACAGGCACACACACAGACACATGCACACACTCACAGCTAAATGTTTGCACTGCGAGGTCATAAGATCACATATGCTGCCTGGGGCTCTGGGACCTGCATAAGGCACCTCAGGTATACTTACACATGGCAGTATTTTCACTCATGGTTGGATGTGTATGTGGGTGCCTGCGTATGTGTATGTATTTGTGTTTGCACACATATACCTCCTTCCCAGGTTGTGGACCAGGCGTCTATTTATCCAATGTCAACCAACACAGAGTTTATCCAGAGTTCCACATCATAGGGATAGGTTTTCTCCCACTGTCGTTTCCCATTACCACATGGATTAGTCAGTGGAGATCTGGGATTCCTCGCACCGCTGACTGTTGACTGACAACCCGGGGGAGGACTGCCCGATTTATACTTAGTTGGGTACTGGTGTCGCACGCCTAAAAGAGCTGCTCTATAAGCTCACAAAGTGGTGTGCTGTGATGCATTGTGTGCTTGTAGATCGTCTATTTCTGCTGCCATGACACTGTGGCGCACAACTAAGTATAAACTCGGCTGAAGGGGCACTGAGAGAAACAGAGAACATCATTGGTAGGTTGGTTGGTAGGTTTATGCTTGAGTATTGTACATAACTCTCAGCTTTAACATTATAGTTTTCACAAACTACAAACACATCTGAGATGTTTTACAATAGAATTGAATAGCTTCATGCTATTTACCACTTTCGGAAAATGTGGATGGTTGTCTTTGTGTAATTTCAAAATGATGGATTAATTGATTATGAAAAGTAATTGTTAGTTGCAGCACTCCATGCAGTATGTGTATTGCGGAGTGTGGAGTGGGTAGCATGTACCTCATACTGTAAAATTCAGCTCTTATGCCTTAAAGGCCTGTCCATACTGTCTCCGACCACCAAACTTTTCATCTGAGAGTTCCAGCTTTCCGACGTGCAGCTTTCTGAACTCTGAATCGGGGTAATGCTTTTCAGAAGATGCGAGTGACATAATTTTGTAGTTGAACCGGACCTTTCCGAATTCCGACAAAAGGTTTGGTGGTCCTAGACGGTATGGACAGGACAGGCCTTTAACTGTTCTGCTGCTGTTGACGATCCTCACCGTCATTGAAAGGGTTAATAGAATACCATGGCGCCGTTGACGGCGAGGACTGTCAATCTTACTGTATTTACAGTAAATGTATTAATACTTACTTAATGTCGCTCCGGTCGCGGCCGCATCGGTAATGTCCGCGATTTGTTTAAAACGCACGTTGGGCGTGCACGCGAAGTGAAGCTCCTCCATGTTAAGTCAATGGAGAGGCCCATAAAGAGACTTCATTTACTCCAAATGAGACATTTTGAGCCATTTTGAGCCAGATCTGATGTAAACAATACACAAGGCAGGGCGCAGCCATGTTTCTCTTCTGGGCTCACACTGTCATGTGACTAGATGACGTAATCGTTGCCGTCAAGTGATAATCCAAAAAAACAAAAACAACCCCCTTCCGGCCCTTCAAAATAATAGCGGCGGCCGACGGAGGAAACGACGTGGCACCGAGGCACCAAGCAACCTTCAGATTAAGAGGCAGTAGATGTGTTAAATTAATGCATAAGAGCTGGTACTCACAGTGTTCTTAACTCTGTAACCCATAATGTGTGCACTATGTGCTGTGTTTATAAAGGACAAATACAATACTTGAATTACAATTCAAATACAAGTAAAGACATGAAAACAAGTAAAACAGGAGTTGGAAGGTTTTTTTTTTTTTTTTTTTTTTTACAGTGCAGCAGCTTTATGATGGGTTTGTTACAAGACCTGTCATTATGGTGCAGCAAGTCTAGACACAGTGAATATCACTATATCACAACGAAATGAGATGGATGCAACAAGCAAAGCCACTGAGAGAGTTTGTGTGTGTGTGTGTGTGTGTGTGTGTGTGTGTGTGTGTGTGTGTGTGTGTGTGTGTGCGTGCGTGCGTGCGTGCGTGCGTGCGTGCGTGCGTGCGTGCGTGTGACTGAGAGAGTGATCACATGCGTGTATGTATTCCTGACAGAACACCACATCTGGGGACAAATGTAGGATACAACATCAGATTATTGACATCAGCATATAAAATTGGGGACAAAATTGGTTTATGGATTTTTTTTGGTTTGTTTATACTGTAGGATGGGGGTTGTGTGTTGCTGTTGGGGTTAAGGTTAGGGCTGGGGTCATGGATGTAGGCAATATGGAATGAATGTTAGTCAATATAATGTTCCCAGTTCCACAAGTTTGCAAAACCAACAAAAGTGAGAGAGAGAAAGAGAACACATGCTGCCAGAGGCAATTAGGTACAGACTAGAGGTGTCCAACACACCCTGTGGCAAGAAGCCTATCTAACTGAGCAATCGATTCCTGCTGACGTGTGTGTGTGTGTGTGTGTGTGTGTGTGTGTGTGTGTGTGTGTGTGTGTGTGTGTGTGTGTGTGTGTGTGTGTGTGTGTGCTCCTGACTGTGTGTGCTTGAAGGAGAGATGAAGATAGGGCAAGAGAGTTTATTTATGTGTTTTGTAAAAATGTTAGGTCTCACCTTTTTTTGAGAGGGGTACTGAAGCACCTGTTTGTATAAGATACACACAATATACTGTAGGCCTATGTATACTACTAACTATACTGCATGTGTCTGTACTGGAAATATAGATAGAGAGAGAGAGAGAGAGAGAGAGAGAGAGAGAGAGAGAGAGAGAGAGAGAGAGAGAGAGAGAGATGGTCACAGACCATAGATTGACATGTGTTTGAAGGCAGACAGAAATGAAACTGCACTATGCTGGGCTACACTGAAGGGAACCTTGCATGTTAAATACTTTAATAGCCAGGTTAGCCTACATCTAAGCATAGGCTGCATAGACTGCATCTAATTCTCGGCTAATTCTGACCTTCTGCATATTGAGTTGTGAGGTTCCATATGTTTGATGTGGAAAAGAAAGTGAAAGAAAACAGTCCATCCTTGTTTGTATTTTTGTCCATAAATTGGTCTCGAACGAAGTGTGTGTGTGTGTGTGTGTGTGTGTGTGTGTGTGTGTGTGTGTGTGTGTGTGTGTGTGTGTGTGTGTGTGTGTGTGTGTGTGTGTGTGTGTGTGTGTGCGTGTGCGTGCACGCACATCGCACACACGTTTAGAAATAGTGGGATTGAAATTAACGGCGGAATTTACTGAGCATTTATGTAGCGTGACTGACAGCGGGAGGGAGTCGAGAGACAGAGAGAGAGAGAGAGAGAGAGAGAGAGAGAGAGAGAGAGAGAGAGAGAGAGAGAGAGAGAGAGCGAGCGAGCAAGAGAGAGATTGTACGTGCGTGCGTGTGTTTGTGTGTGTCTGTGTGTGCACGCGTGCGATGCTTGCGTGCGTGCGCAGAATAATTGGAACTTCAATGCCCACAATCCCCACAGACTCTCCCCCGCCCGCATCCTGTCAGCGACCAGGCCGAGTCCCGATTGGCCTCTGCTTCCAGTGATGTCACTACCCAACGTGGGCTCCTCTGAAGGCGATTGGTTAGAGGAGGCATTCGGTCGTCCAATGGCGAGCCAGGGAACGCTTTAACACACGGTACAGCTTTTAAGGTGGAACCAAAGAGTTGCAGGCGTCTTTCTTTTTTTTTTACCCCAAATTAAGACGTGTTAGCTTGTTGTAACAAGAATTTCCGACGCTTTCTTAATTTGACTGATGAGGAAAAAATGACGACACCCACTATTAGCTGACCGACCGCATTGTGGACTAGCCCAGCATTAAGCTAAGCCACAATGTTCATAATAATGACGAATGTTACATTAATGGACTGGCTTTGGTTTCATCTTCCTTTGGCTCTATTTTGTTCCTCTGTCCATCCATGGCCTTTGGTGTGGATGTGGTCAGGTAGTCTACGTCTCTAGTTCATCTGCTTTCTTGTAGATAGCGAGTAATGACACTGTGAGTAACTGGAGTTCAGTTCACAGCAGGTCCACAGACCACAGTCATTATGGGTTGGTACTTGTTTGGACGCTCGTGGCCTTTCAACAGGTGTCCTGTCCTACTCCTAGGCAACCACGTCCTGAAGGATTGAAGGTACAGTAACCCTACCGCAGTGGTGGGGAAAGTACTCACATCATGTTTAATACTGTACAAAATATAAATACTGCAATATAGAAATAGCCTATACTCTGTTACAAGTAAAAGTCTGGAATTCAAAATGTACTTGAGTAAAAGTATTGGCATCTATGTAGACTACTTAACCCTCGTAGGATCCTCGTGTTTTAGTCACACCCAGGGCCTTCGGGTCACTTTGACCCGGCTCATATTAAACCATTCTAAAGTAGTTAGAAATCCACAACAATCATATTAAAGTACCAAAAGTAGAAAGTAGTCCTACTCATTATGCAGAATGTCCCATTTCACAAGTTTTCAAATGTAATATAAAATGTATACAAATCTTTTGAAAATAGCAGATATACAAGCTCACAATGCGTCACATTGATTTGATTGTGAACTTGTAGATCAGCTATTTTCAAATGACCTAAATGTATATGGTGGTTAATGGTTAAGTATGTTTTGTATTAATAATCTAATATACAAAGTAACTAGAGTAACTAAAGTTTTCAAATAATTGTAGTGGAGTAAAAGTACAATATTTGCTTCTGTGATGTACCGGTAGTGGAGTAGAAGTAAATTCAAGCTATTGGAAATTGGAAATACTCAAGTAAAGTACAAATACCTCAAAATTTTATTTAAGTACAGTACTTAAGACAAGTAAATGTAGGCTACTTAGTTACTTTACACCACTGCTGGTAATATCAGTTTGACAAATAATTGTGAAGTCAACAGTAACAGCATCTTTTAGTCTTGCTAATTATCCATAGTTTCAGTGTTAACCAATAGCTTTGGGGCTACTAGAAACATAGGCCTACAAGGGGTCTTCAACAGGGGCTCCGGGACCCCTAGGGGGTCCTCAGAGTACTACAGGGGGGTCATCAAATCTTTGTGTCAACACAGGGGCGCTGGAAGTGGGGTGCTGAGGGAGCTGCAGCTCCCCTGGTGGTGGGGAGGAGAAAAAAAAAAAAAACCCCTTTTTTTTTTTTTTTTTTTTTTTTTTTAAATAAGCCTCTATATACACACACAGAGCTATATTAAAACAATAATGTATTTGACTTTGGGGAATAAAATATGTTGAAAAAAGGTATTTGATTATCACATGGTGACCTAATCACATGGTCACCTTGCCACTTCCGGTCAGAAGGGAAGTCAAATTTAAATCCGGCTTTGATGGCACACCAAAGTCTATTTATTTGAGAACTAGAAACTGTCTATAGGCTCATTGTTGCAAACTAACACCGTTGTATATGGGGAATAAAAAACAGTAGAAAAATGTTACAAAAATAATACCCAATTTTGTAGTGTGTGCGTGAGTGACTGTGTGTGTGCATGCGTGCTGTGTTTTGCACTGTGTGCTAAAATAACTAGTAACTATATAGCTCCTTGTTACACCGTTGTGCGGGGAATAAGCACCCGAAACCGTAATAAAAATAACCCAAAACCGGATAAAAAACGTGAATTTTTCATGAACTCCTCCAGGCTCAGCTCCCCTTGGGATTTGGGAGTTCCAGCGCCCCTGTGTCAACATGTGTTTTATTGTGAGGAGAACATGAGCTGCTGTTACCTGCAAAGAGATTTGGTTTAGATGGAAGAATGAGCATGAGTATTAAAGGAATATTTCACTTTCAAAAAAACTTTTGGTCATTTCATCGTCTAATCAGGTTTTTATGAACACCCTGAACAGATTTTAATTTGCTTGATTCAATATTTAGATATTTGATGTAAATGTTATTAGGGGTTTAAGGGTTAAATGTCTGAGATGCACACATTGATGTATTGAAGATAATGTGTAAACAAACAAACAAATAACATTAAAAGGATATCTCACTTTAAAATAAAATATATTTAAATATAAAGTGAAATATCCCTTAAATGTATGATGATAGTGCTGTCAAACCAGTCTTTGAAGTACAATAAGTAGTGTGGGGGTCCCTGCTTCTTTGGCCTGAAAAACATTGAAGACCCCTGATATACTGTTATGTTATGATTTAACTAATGATGCTGTCCGTTCTGTTGTGTCTACACTGTTTTCACTCTAGATGCTGTCCATCATTGTTCTCTGGCACTGGCCTACCCACTGTGGAACCCATAGCCTATCAACGTGAGTCTCCCTGGTCCATACATAGGCCTACTACTACATACAGACCTTTTCATACTTGAAAACATACACAGTCTAAATGGGTCTGTGTTTATTTCCTGTTGCAGTGTTTGTGAATATCAGTAGCTGATAGGAAATAAATCTGGATCCAAGCCATTCCCTCACAATGCAATCCCACTGACAAGGTCAATTACTAAGACTGGGTTTCGGTTTATTTTATTTTCAGTCACAACACAACAGGACACAACACAGATGACTCGTCTCATTTTCATGCATGTTGTGTTATTTTATTGTTTTTTTGTGTTGTTGCCCCTTTAGAGCAACCAGACTATAGTCCTTGTCGACTTTATCCCATCTTCCATCGTCTCCTAAGTAAAATATTTTGCCGCGCTACTCCTCCACCACATGTGAAATTGACTGGCTTCATCGGGACACGGATGCTAAGAGAGGTTATATAATTTAATCTATACTAGTAAGACGCCTCAGGGCGACATGCGACCTCGCCCTAAAGGGCGAGGTCGCACTATGTCTTGGCCGTCTGTACAGTGATGTACCGTATATCGGACCAGTTGCCCATATATGGAGATCCATGTACTGTACATGGTGATATGCTGTGAGACCCCAAATATGCTTTCTCAGTTATTCGTTATGTGAAAATCCTATGACATCTATCACATCTGACATCATACATACAATCCCTTTCATGCCCATACATGGAGATCCCTGTCTGAACCAGCCACACAGATATGGACTGTCTTCCTCCATATATGGGCATTCCCATATGAAGTCCTGTTGGATATGGGCTTAATATTGATGACATCAGGGATCTCCATATATGAGTATAAATGGATTCTGTTAGAGTGGTTCCCATGACATCACAACATACGATACATTTTATGCCCATACATGTAGATCCCTGTCTGAACCAGCCACACCACTGTGATGTCACCAGTTTATGCCCATTATGGAGATCCCTGCTCTGAGTATCTGACTGTGATGTCACTGTGATGTGTCACTGGAACCACAGTATCAGGCGTTATCCCTGCTCTGAGCCTGTGATGTCACAGTGATGTGTCAGGGGAACCACAGTGTCAGGCGTGACATACAGACAGACAGAGATACTTGGACAAGATGTGCCAGTTTCCATAGTTAACTGCGACCTATGGTCGCAATAAATGTATTTTTGAATTAATTTTCTCCAATGACTTTAATTAAAAATTCAACCTTTCCCAAATATGTAAATGTCTGACATCATAGATGTCTGACATCATAGACAACATGAGACTGACACAGTATGTCCATATATGGGCTTCCAAGATATGGGCTTAATATTGATGATCAGGGATCGCCATATATGGGAATAAAAGGGACAAGGACTGACACAGAGATCTCCATATATGGCCATTAATGTATTCGTTTCCCACATTGACTTCAGTGTAGAAAATTAAAACGGTAACTTGACGAAATTCATTTGGGAAATTCGCGTCATGGCAACCACACTTGCAATTTCCAATTGCATCTTTCTAGTTTGTTGTTGTTTTTTTACTCTGTTAGTTTATTTTATTATTAATTGTATTGAATACTACCAGGTCTAAACCACGGTTTAGATGGCTAGAATGAAAACTAGAGTGGAGACGTGGAGTGTTGACGATACTACACCAGTCTAAGCCTCCTTCCTTACTTAATTGTTTCATTCCCTCCTCGCATGTGTCTGCTGTAATGTTAAAGCAGCACTAACTTTACTCTTCTATTTGAACCCAGTTTCCTGCTCAAGTGCTGATATTTTTACCATTGAGTTAATAGAGCCAGCCTGCTTGCTCCGGGGGCTAAATTGAGTCTTGACTATCAGGTGTGTCCTGTGTCGAGGTGAGACGGATATGACATGGTCTAAATGTCTCAATAGAAGAGCAAAGAGACCAAATACAACCACCCCAATTCCTCCCTAGTCATATTGTATTAACATACTCTACCATACGGATTGGACAAAATGAAAAAATATTAATTAAAATAAACATAGTGAGGCTTTAAAACTATTGTTCTTGTTGCTGCATTCTACTGTTCTGAACCAATTTGCTAGCACGTACTGCTAAATGCTCCAGCATCTCTTTGCTGTGTCAGCCTGTTTGTCTTAATGGCTGCCCGTGTGACTCTTTGTCCCCCCCTCTCTCTCACACTCTCACTCTCTGTTTACATGCCTGTCTATATGTTTCAGACACCATGAGAGGAATAATTGCTTGTGTAATCCACTTCAGACAATTAGATAACCATGATTAGTGCAATGCCTTTAGATATAGGAACTATGGTGGAGAGAGGCAGGCAGGAGAGGTGGGCAGAGAATGAAAAGCAGACAGTTAAGAGAGAGAGAGAGGGGAGGGGGGGGGGGGGGGGGGGGTGTAGGGAACCATGGAAAATGCTAATTTACTAGCACGTAGGAGGACAGGTGAAATATATTATCCATTCAAAAGTATTTTTTCCAGACTATTAATCCCATTATGATGACTGTCATTTGGAAGTAGAGTCAGCAAAGTATGGAAGATACAGTAAGCGTTCAGTCACAGTGGAGTTATTGCCGTTTGAAACACCTCTCCCTGCACCCCCGGCTTCAAGTATGCAGTTCTTCTTTTACTTGTCCTTGTGTGAGAGGAGTAGATTGCTCTGCTTCTGATTAGTATACTGATTGTGTTGGAAGCTATTGATGTCAGAATCCTGTTTAATTGTAGAGAACATATCATTCTCCACTTGTTGATAAAGTAAACATAACAAGTGTGTGTTCATTGAACATGCCAACTACTGGTATTATTGTTGATTCTTGACACTTTCCCACATAGGGCTGCCAGTGCCATTATTTTGATAATTGAATATATGGCTATTATATTATTATTAACGATGAATCCGATTGTAGCTAGCTACTATCTTTTAATTTTAGATTGAGGTTGTTTTAGGCATTTTCTAACTAACACGCTTCGAGAATTTTTAAGGTAATCCTTTTTCCCCCAATGTTGAGAGTAAAATGTCCTCAGACATTACATATTTTTGGACACAAGCGATTCTGCATATGGCGCCGCCAATGATATGTGCTATATTCTCTTAGCGGTCGATATTGTGCATGTGAAACTCTCAGCAGATTGTAAGGCAATAGAGATGGCTCATTCTTCAGCTTTGTTACATTTAGAAAGAATTATGTTTAAGTGGTAAAACACCCGCAATTCGTTACCAAACAATACGAGCAATTAGCTAAATCAGTTTGCAACTAATTTAGTATTCGAATTGTAATCGATTAATCGTTGCACCCCTACTCCCACAACACATTATAGCCATGATTGAAATAAGAATCAGAAACACTTTACTGCCAGGCACAGGTAACATACAATGAATGTTCTTTGCACGTGGTCCGGTCCAGTCCTGTCCTGTCCTCTTTGCACCCTTGGGTGCGTATAGGGCATCCATCATGGACGGCCTCTTCTGCACAATATATTTTGCTTCCTGCCAGGTGGTGCAGATCTTACTTAGCCTTCAGTTTGTTTTGGGGCTCACTGGCATCCTCGTAGTCTAGACTAGAGCTTGTCTCGTAGTGTTGGTTGGTTAGACTTTCTAAATCCTATCTACTGTATATCTCCAGTTTCTTCTTTTGTTTGATTGTTGATTCGCTCCTAGTTTGTCTGTTTCCAGACAAAACCAGGACTGTTAAACAATACAATATATGTTTTTATATACAAAACAATCGACAACATCTATTTTCATTGGAGATTATATTACTTCATAGTAAAATGGTAATAAACCCTAGTGGGTCAATCACTTTGTGACTTTTGGTAGGGCACTCCACTGGGACACACTCTGGATGAACTACCAATTATCAAACAGGGGCATTAGTGAGTCCCAGGGATTCCCCATGGATGCCGAGACCTCGTCTGAGATCCAATTGTGTCAGATCAATGGACGTCTGATCCAGTTCAAAGACACTGTTGCCCTAGATAAACTCATTACAAGAAGCCCCAGTCTTGTACACACGGAGAGGCTCTAAATACCTGGTCTTAATGGGTCCAGGTATGGAACACTAATGCCAGACGCTCCCTCAGATAGCAGGTGCATCTAAGCCAAGGGTGGAAAAAATAGGCTCACAGACCTTGTTCTGTTCCTATATTGGGGCTGTTTGTGAGAGATTACAGCGTGCTGTTTTCAGCTGCTAGTACCGTACATTGAAAAGTGACACGTGTATTTGGGTTGTGTGTGTGTGTGTGTGTGTGTGTGTGTGTGTGTGTGTGCGTGCGTGCGTGTGTGTGTGTGTGTGTGTGTGTGTGTGTGTGTGTGTGTGTTGTGTGTGTGCGCGTGTCTAAGCTGTGGTGTTGACAACAGGCATGAAGTTATCAATCTCAGAAAGGGTGTGTGTACTGGTGCATAACAAGTGTGTGCACATAGTGGTCGTGTTTGCATGTGAGTGTCTATGTGTGTATGTGTGCGATACATATCTATTTGAGTGTGACTCTGACTTTGGGCATAACTGATTGCTTTGTCTGCCTGACCACAATTGAAAGGGGATCCATCTCTCTTCTTCTCTCTCCCTCTCCCCTCTCCTTCCTCTAGGTCTGTGTGACAGGGTATCTCCTCTATCTCCTCGGCTCCACCTTAAGGGGAGCTTTAGCAGCCTGTCGTGTTTGTGTTGAAGCCAACAGGCACAATATATTACAGTCTAGAGCTCGCTGCTGAAAAGCCTGCTGGATCCTCTACTGACCTGCTGTTCTTTGCTGCTTTCCCCTCGTCTTTCTGTTTTTTTCCTTTCTTTCCACATTTAGATTAAAAACAAAGCTCGCTCACTGACTCTCTCGCTCTCCTGTTCATCCCTCCCTCCCTTTTCGTCCTCCTCCTCCCCTGGCTTCCACTGATACAGCTTCTTCTCCTCCACAGCTCCGGACGAGACAGGAGGTTGGTTTCAGTTGGGGAAGAGGGGAGAAGATAAGGAAAGAGAAGAGTGAGACGAGACGAGGAGGAGGAGGAGGGAGACGGTGAACGGAGCAGCAGTGTTTATGTTTGTGTGTTCCGCCGTTGGAGGGCTCCGGTGAACGGACACGAGGAGTAGCGGGAAGGAGGAGAGGAGGAGGGACAGAGGGACAGGGAGAAGGAGAGGGTCG
>NC_137810.1:23743438-23750938 GCF_963921795.1 Nannobrachium achirus | reverse complement strand
CAGCATTTTTGTCATTTGGACACAATTTAGTATAGGATATGCATATTGATACGCATATTGTGAAAAAATGTATTTCCTATTTTATAACGGGATTTGTGCTATCCGCACATCTGGTGTAGCTGGTACGATTGTCTTCCAGACGCACGGTACTTAGTAAATTCCACACACAGACGCTCATTGACGCGTGTGGTGTAGCTTCGGCATGGGGTCATCTAACAGTCAGTCAGTCAGTCAGTCAGTCATGGACAGACAGACAGATGAGGTGTAGACTGGGCCCAGACTCTGTCTTGTTATGTGATCTCCTGGCACAGACCCCTCCTCTCCTCCTCTATCCCTCCCTCTCTCCCTCCTTCCCTCCCTCCCTCCATCGCCATAGATAATCCTTCCTAATTCTCTGCCGATCCGTGCCAGCTCGTCCAAATTGTGATTGACTGCTGTCTGTGACTGTGCGTGTGAGTGTGTGTGAAAATGTGTGTGTGTGCACTTACATATCCCTCCCCCTCCCCCACCCCCAGCTCGCCCAGCCTCTCAGATTAACCGGATCAGTTTTGGGTTTCAGGGTGTTTGGCAGCACCACATATCCACTCAAACACACATACGTACACATACTGTACTGTATATATACACATGCAGAGAACACACACAGACACACACACATATATGCGCGCACGCGCACACACACACACACACACACACACACACACACACACACACACACACACACGCACACGCACACACACACACACACACACACACAGTGGTGTAAAGTAACAAAGTACATTTACTTAAGTACTGTACTTATGTACAGTTTTGAGGTATTTGTACTTTACTTGAGTATTTCCAATTTCCAATACTTGTACTTCTACTCCACTTTAGCTCTATGTTATACCTTGGCTATTTGAAAATAGCCGACCTACAAGCTCACAACGTTGTGAACTTGTAGATCAGCTATTTTCAAACCTGCACACATGCAGGGGAGATTGAGCTGGGTTGTTTTTATGGACCCGCAACAGTCTGGGTTACCATCTGTCACAGCACAGGCGAGAACTCAAAACATGAATAAGCGCGCGCACACACACACACACACACACACACACACACACACACACACACACACACACACACACACACACACACACACACACACACACACACACATACGTGTGTTCGTGAACACACTACGGGCTGTTCCCACAGTCAAGCATTTGAGTAATAGTTTGGTCTTTGATCTGCAAAAATGATTCTTTCAATGATAATTTAATAAAATACAAGCTCCTCTAAGTACAAGATTGATTAAATCAACGAAACCGTTGCTTGATCATTAGCCCAGTCCACTACACAGTTCTTTCGTCGAAGAAAGCCCTAGAGTGTGTGTGTGTGTGTGACGTACGTGCACATGATGTGACGTCTCTAGGTTCATAAATAGTGCAGGAAACCCCTCAATGTACTCCCACTGCCTGTGTTTCAACCTTCACTACAACATCCACATTACCTTTAATGATACAACTCCTGGCCTACAGTATAGCAAGAAGTCATTTGACGCACAGTTGTCTGTTCCCATGACCATTTCCTGTGTCCAGGGCAGGCTGCATGGCTGAAAGCAACACAGACAGAAACCATCACTGCTGTCCCAGTAAATCGCTTGTGTACTGTAGTTAGTTTATGCTTTTTCATTCAAGTGTTGATTGTACAAAGTTCTTTAGTGCAGTGGTTCTCAACCTGTGGGTCGGGACCCCCAGGGGGGTCCCCAGATGATTAGCTTAATGTGAAACATTGTTTTCTCACTCAACAGTAAAAAAAACAACATTATAAGTGTATAAAAGGTATCTTCACATTTCTAAAGTGACAATTTAAGGACTTTTAAGATCCTTTTAAACATTCTCTATATTGTCAAATATTAGAGGTAGAAATGTGAAAATAGCCGATCTACATGCTCACAACGCCTCGCTTTGCGAGGTGTTGTGAGCATGTAGATCTGTTATTTTCACAATAGAACCGTGAGATACAAAATGTAATGCCTCAACTCTTAGTGCTCGACAGGGTGGGGGTCCCCAGTTAAAATATGATTATTTTGGGGGTCGCGGCCTGAAAAGGTTGAGAACCACTGCTTTAGTGCACAGAACTTGCAATGCCTGCACAATGCTCCCTTTCTCAGCAAGATCTCATCACAGAAAGAAGGACGCCATAATTTGACCTCAAGTCCAATTTTATGTGATCCAGATCCACTATAGACTATTTTGACTACTGCATAGCCGGCATGCCTCTCTGTCTGTTCTCTCTCTCTCTCTCTCTGTCTCTCTCTGTCTCTCGACCCGCCCCTTACCCTCAGTCTCAGATAAATGGCTGGCTATCTCTCTCAGTCAGCAGCCGTGGCCCTCTTTCATCATCCGTCCTGTCCTTCTCTCATTCCTCTGTGAGAGTGTCAGACCGGTCTATCTCTCCCTCTGTCCCTCCATCTCTCCATCCCTGCCGTCCTCTGTGCGTGTGTCAGAGGAGGATCCATCTCCTGCCCTCCCTTCATTCATTCCCTTTTGTGTGTGTGTGTGTGTGTGTGTGTGTGTGTGTGTGTGTGTGTGTGTGTGTGTGTGTGTGTCTGTGTCTGTGTCTGTGTGTGTGTGTGTGTGTGTGTGTGTGTGTGCTTCCAAGCAGTTCTGCCTGTGCACACTTGACTGTCAATGCATGTGTGTGTGTGTGTTGCGTGCGTGCTACGTGCGTGTTTAGTGAGAGATCACTATCTACTCCCCCCCTCACCCCCTCCTCTTCTGTGTGTGCAGTGTGAATCAAGGTCAGTGGGGATCTGTTGGCAGACAGACCCCCCCCCCCCCCCCCACACACACACACACACCCCTCTCCCACCCTCCGCACCCCCCCAGGGTTGTGTGTTCTGTGCCCACCCAGCCATCTAGGAGGGGGCCCGGCGTTGGTGTGGGCTTAGCCCAGCCCCTGCCTGGCTCGCCGGCTTAATTACTGGAGAGCCCACCACGTGTCTGACCTCCACCGTTAGACTAATTGAAATCTAATTGAATTGTGCTTGTCTGGACTAATGAAGGCCCTCTACTGAAACCCACAATCTTTTAGCCATAGCTGCGGGCCCGTAGCACTGTAACGATGGCAACTGAATGAATGGCCGCCTGGACGATGGATGGATGGATGGATGAATGCATTGATTGGGTGGATGGATGAATGAGAAACTGGTCTTCAAAAACCAAACTTGTTTGGATGGATACATCTAAAATAAAAAGCACCCTCCTTCAGCCCAACATAGTGCAGTGTTATAAATGAAATCCATCATCATTAGGTTGTTTTAATTTGATTCATACAGCACAGCACTGAAGAGTAACCCTACAAGATTAGTTCTGCTTTCCTGGTAGGTCTAAACGTCAACCTCATGTACTCAAAGACCTTAATGACCTCCTGTGTTGTGGTTATTCGTTGTTAAAGTTATGTTAAAGCTATAAAGCAGGGATTGATTTGAACAGTACCAGGAAAAGAGATGAACAATCAAATATCATACCCATGACTTATTAACCACACTGTTATGTTTGGCCAGTGTTGACTCTGTTATGCTGGTCAGTTAATGTTAATGTTTTATGGGCAAATCTAAAAATAAAGTAATCACCTGGAGAATGGTCTATGTTTATGTACTTTCAGAAGACAGTGACATGTATTGACACCTGTATATGATCCTTTAAAATATGGTATATTGACCACCAACCCTGACCACAGATTAACATAAATATCCCTTTTGGGAAATCCCAAGGCTCGATCATGTTTATCCTCGCTGTGCTTGAAATTCACTGAACGTTAGGGTTTCAATAGTTAATCTAACTAAATCGATTTAAATGATTATAAAAAAGCATAATCAATTTGAATGCATAAGGGAATCGTTTTTATCCCCCCTCCTTTTTTCACAAATTGTGAATATAGCAGATTCACAAATGTTACACCCCACTGTTGTACAGCAAAGTATAATAGAGCATCAGTAATTTGTTGTTAATAAGACAAATCGATTAGTGAATTAGAAAAATCTATAATTCTTTTGTGTTGAATGTGCTTCAAGATAATCGAAAAAGTAATTAAAATAAAGACTGCACGGCTCTTCAAGCAACATTGATAACAGTACAGTACATTTCCCTGCCAACTGTCCCCTTAACCCCCAAAAAACAACAGTATAACAGTATTCAACTAGAAAGGTTGGTTCCCTGGAGCACAGGTCTCCACCAGGCTGGGTTGCCTACCCAGGAAACCTTGGTCATAGCCTCTTGGAATGGGATCTGAAAAATCTAACTTGATCACCTGACCCCAGAGATACTGTGCACCAATCTGTGTGAGTTTTGGACAAAATCCGTAGGAGTTGTAGGCATCAACAAGTGTGTTTTGAAGAACACACACTATGGCAGAAAATCTGGCACAAACAAGGCCTTCAAGTTGCGTCATGGTCCAAGGAATCCAGGGAGAAAAAGACATTTGAATAGAAGATTTAAGGTCTTTGCACACTGCTGCGTTTTTCGGGCCGAATATCGGAGTGTCAATCACGTTATGTCAATCACGTTTGCACACTGCCGCCCGTTTCGTATTTATTTTCGGACCAGGGTTGATTTTTTTCGATTTTCGCAACTGTCGCCACTGGGTCCTTTGCTCTCTCTCTCTTCTCTCTCTCTCCTTGGCCTGAAAAACGCAACGAAAACACGCAGTGCAGTGTGCAACCAGCTTTACGGTTCAAGATTATTCCGGCCAAGATTATTCTGGCCTCCAGGGGCGTGCATGCACAGTTTCATACCGATTGGTATGACACACACACACACACAGACACACACACAGACACACACACACACACACACACACACACACACACACACACACACACACACACACACACACACACACACACACACACACACAAAGACGGATTGGGGAGAAAACAGTTTTGGCCACGCTTTTGGTCTGGTGGAAACACAAATGGGGAGGGGGGGGGGGGGGGAACTCCTGTGTGCTTGTTTCTAAGGTCTTCTAAAAACAGGATGGTTGGGGTGATGGTGGCGTTGGAAGGGGTTGAGCTGCTGGATGCCCCGGGGAGCTGCTTGTTTTGTTGTGCTCTGTCTCTTTTAGCTTTTAGCAGGTGAGAGACAGCACCGTTTTAACGGCTGTGATTTCCCTGATAAGTTATTCATTTGACGTTTCCTTCCCTTCTTCAGCGCTCTGTAGGCTGGAATACATTAGTAGTATCCTGGCAGAGGGGCGAAGATGCTAATGTGAGGAGAGAGAGAAAGTAAGAGAGAGAGAGAGAGAGAGAGAGAGAGAGAGAGAGAGAGAGAGAGACACAGGGAGGGAGAGGAAGAAAGGAGAGGGGCAGGTGGGGGTAGAGAGGCAGAGTCATTAGGAGAAGAGAAGTGTGTGTGTGTGTGTGTGTGTGTGTGTGTGTGTGTGTGTGTGTGTGTGTGTGTGTGTGTGTGTGTGTGTGTGTGTGTGTGTGTGTGTGTGTGTGCGTGCGTGCGTGCGTGCGTGCGCGTGCGTGTGCGTGTGCGTGTGTGAGAGAGAGAGGGAGACTGAGAGAGGACAAGGCTTTATGATGTGTGGGAAGGGGAAGTGACCTTCCTTCTCACTTTCATCTTGGCTTTTTTCTCCCTTGCGCTCTCTGACACACGTGCACGTACATGTGCACGCACGCACGCACACAGTGCAAGTGCGACTACACACATGGGCACGCTCTCAAAGGCAGTGTGCATAAAGGCACACACACACACACACACACACACACACACACACACACACACACACACACACACACACACACACACACACACACACACACACACACACACACACACACACACTGCACTACTCCTTCCCTCCCTCCACCTCCCTCTTTCATTTTGCTTCTCCCTCTCTCTGGCTCTGCAGGTCCCCTTGCAGCCTGGCCAGTCTTTCAAGTTCACAGTCCTGGAGACTCTGGACCGCATCAAGGAGGAGTTCCAGTTTCTCCAGGCTCAGTACCACAGGTACACACTGCACACACACGCACGCACACACACACACACGCACGCACGCACGCACGCACACACACACACACACGCACACGCACACGCACGCACACACACACTTTCATCTACAGTAGTACGTTCTAGTCCAGTGGTTCTCAAACTTTGAAATTTGAAGGTCTCCCCTTAACTTTGACAGTGTACAAATGGAACCAAATGGACCCGTTAGGGTACACTGTCAAAGTTAGACTTTTGAGGGTCAATTTAGACCCCCATAAAGGAACCTAGAGTGTCCCTGAAATCCACTTTGAGAACCACTGTTCTAGTCCATACACAAGTGCACGGGAAAGACAGAGCTGTTTGTCATTGTAACAAAAATAAGGCTGTATGTCTTACTTTTTTAGAGATCATCCAACTGCAGCTGTACTTGAAAATAAATGGCTCTTATTTGTGCGTATTTCATCCAGCCTTCATTAGGCCAGCCATATAGCAGAGGCCATCAGTCACAGGTATGCATGCAGTACTGGAGCTGCTGCAGAGGTCGTGCTAACCACAGCTTAACAACTTGTACGTGATGCTGTTGAATTACTTTTTAATGACAAATATTAATACATAAATTTAGCCCCAAGCAGGGACACCGGGGCTAATGTAGTCCACATGAATCTTATATGTTGATATCTTGATATCATCAAACATATCAGACAGTCTACATTTCCCAAAAGGAAATGCCTTTAAAGGACAACTTTAGTTTTTTACTACAAGGGTTCATATTTTAGATAGTCATTAGAGAAAATAAAAGATGAGTGTTAAAATGTTTTCATTTACTTCTTTCTATCGTTTTTGTGATTTTAACGATTTTGATTTGCATGCATGGTTGTGGGCTTGCATGCAAGTGGCTAAATATGTATTTTTAGACACAATAAGCCCATATCCAAGATGCACTGCAATATTTCATGGTGACTTATGGGGGCTGGTGTAAATAGTAATAAAGAAATTGACGGCTTATTGTGTCTAAAAAGACATATTTAGCCACTGAAATCAAACATACAGTATAGTAGCCTACACCACTGAAATCAAAATAGTAAAATCACTAAAACAATAGAAAGTAAATGAAAACATTTTAACACTCATCTTTTCTTTTCTCTAATGACTATCTAAAATATGAACCCTTGTTGTAAAAAAAACCAAGTTGTCCTTTAATTCTGTCTGACCAGAAGCAGGGATAAATCATATCTCTACCGGCCATAGTAAATAACTGACTGGGGGGTTAGGTGGGGGCGGTATCAAACGCAGAAGGAATCCTGGTGCCAACCATCATATCTGAGACACTGCAGAACAACACGTCATATTTCTTGTGCAGCCATGGTCAGCGATGGTCATCTCATAACACAGCTGACCAGCAGTGACCTTGGCTGAGAGAATTATCGGCTGAATGGTCATGACAAGGACTCCACACCTCACTGGGCAGGCTGCTGGTGGAACTCATAAATACACTGGAAAATCCTCAGTGTTAATAGGACTC
>NC_137810.1:23735938-23740938 GCF_963921795.1 Nannobrachium achirus | reverse complement strand
GTCTGGGAAAGCCCACACCCACACTAATCTCAGACGCTCCCTGTCTCTAGGTGTGGTTTCACAGCATCACTTTGTGGAACAAACGGAGCTCAAGACAAACATCCACCTCCTGCTGTACAGCAGACCCACAACACACAACACAAGTCCCCACTGTCTCCTCCTGTACAATAGCACTGTAGCGTGGGAGGGGAACTCACAACCCCCCTCCCCCCTCTCTCTGTCTCTCTCTCTGCCAGTGGTGTAAAGTAACTAAGAACATTTACTCAAAATACTGTACTGAAGTACAATGTTGAAGGAATTTGTACTTTACTGGAGAATTTTCAATTTCCATTACATCTCGGTTCCAAATATTGTACTTTTACTCCACTACAATTATTTTTAAACTTTAGTTACTAGTTACTTTGCAGATATAAATTATAATATTACCAGTAAGACTCCCTAATTGGGAGATAAGCGACCGGCACACATTAACCACTTTAGCCGATCTACAAGCTCACTTTAGCAGATCAAGCTCACAACACGTCACGATGCGATGCGTTGTGAGCTTGTACATCGGCTATTTTCAAACATTGTACTTTTACTTTTGGTACATTAAGTACATTTTGATACCAATACTTTTGTACTTTAAAGCCATACTGTGTAAGTTGCCCAACTAGTGGTCATTAGCCCTATAGCAAACCGCGGTCGCGTCCGCGTCTTTCGTCCGTTTTTCGTACCTTCAGACCCCCGCGTCTGCCTCCACCTCGCTGAGATCTATCTTTTAAGGGGTCCCTTGTTCCTGTGCGTTCAGTAATTCCAGAGATACGGACTCCTTCACCCTGCCTGGTAGGCGAAATTACCTAGAGAAGGGATGGTACAAACGGGCGACAACAAATATGGCTGCCATAGCGACCCCACTTCAAGATGCGCTGTGATTGGCCGGCAGTTGTATAACCCTCGCTGTGATTGGCCGGTAGTGTGATGACGCAATTTTGGCGCGAGATCCGGTCCACGGCAAGGATCTCAGTTTACATATAGAGAAGGCTTTACAGGCTGAAATTCACGGCGCGGATCTTCTAAAACTTTTGTGATTTAATAGTTAGGAGAATTTTAAGATTTGTTTTATAAAAAAAGTTACATGGTACAACTTTAACTCAAGTACAATTTGAATTCCAGACTTTTGCTTAACTGAGTATTTCTACATCGCAGTATTGCTACTTTTACTTAAGTAAAACATTTGAGTACTTTCCCCACCACTGCTCTCTGCTGACAGGGGAGATCTGCGGGCATCTGATCAAGCCTCATGCATATTAAATGTCACGGCCTTTCTGGCCGTGGCGCTGAGGGCCCCGCAAGACAACACAACAAGAGAACTAAAGTCCGACAGGCACGGTTCAGATCCCTGTGGTTGTGAGTGGGCTGTTAAGGTCAGGGAGCCGGTGTGGTCCAGTTGCTGCATCTGCATGGTGAAGGTTAAGGTGGCTGTGGTTAGCACTGTAGGCTACTATACTGTATGTTTAAACTGTGGCTCACTGCGGTCTAGTGTGCAGCGCAACACAGCACTGCTTCATGGGCAGCGCTGTGTAATAGCAGAGAGAGAGAGAGAGAGAGAGAGAGAGAGAGAGAGAGAGAGAGAGAGAGAGAGAGAAAAGGAGGGGGCAGAGCTCAGAGGGAAAGATCAGGGAGCACCAAATTCTGGGCCCTGGGTACAAGGATTCACAACGGGGCCCCGCACAATTATTTTGTGCTCTAACTATTGAAAAATAGCAGATATACAAGCTCGCAGCGCGGCACTCGGTGCCGCACTGTGAGCTTGTAGATCTGCTATTTTTCAATAGCTAAAGTATAAATGAATTACCCCCCCCCCCCCCCCCCCTTGTGACACCCCTGGGAAAGATAACTGGGGACAGAGAGAGACACACAGAGAGAGATAGAGAGAGCCTCAGAACATTAGAGCAGTGGGGAAAAAGAAGCAGTTGCAAAGGGAGGGATGGAGTGATACAAAGGGAGGGAGAGAGAGAGAGAATGAAAGGGAAGGAGAGTGATAAAAGCATGGGAGAGATGTAAAGGGTAGAACAGAGGGAGAGAGAGAAATGAAATCACTGGAAAAAAAGAGAATGTGCGAGTGAGAAGAAAGGATCAGGAGGACATGTGACGCGTAGAGTGAGAGAGAGAGAGAGAGAGCGATGCAGAGAGAGTTTGAACTGCAGAGATGGAGAGATGGAGAGGGGGAAAAGAGAAAGAGAGAGAGAGGGAGGAGGGAAGGAGGGAGAGAGGCTGCATGCACAGACACGTAAATAATGTGAAGCAACAAGGACTCGTGCGCCCACAGTGGAGATAACCTAGAAGGCTATATTTAGCTTGTTAGGCCTGTCATCCACACTTAGGCTTGTTTCCACAGGCAGGGACCCTACTCACTACACCACAACACTAACTTTTATTATGCACTATTCTTAACCACTTAAGCCCCATATACTTAGTCATATGGCAAATGGTGAAAATAACCGATCTATAAGCGCCATGTTGTGAGTTTGTACAACGGCACAATTTTGATTTTTTTTGTGTTTTTGTCACCCAGAATAGGGCGACCAGGGTTAATGTGGTACTGGGTGGGGGGCAACGGCGTATGATTTGTATGTTAATTTACCTCAGGGAGTGTGGTAATTGACCCATTTCCATGCTGTCAGAGTTAAATGAACTCTGATGTGTGTGCATCCTCCAGGTAATGGGCTTCTAGAAGAGTGTTGATTGGTGGAGAGCGGAGCAGCCATGGGTCATGTGTTATGGTGGGAGACAGGGACGTGCAGAGAATGTTAGAGAGGCAGGGGCTGGAATTTCCAAAAGGGCCTTTTGGTGGAAGCACCGAAAATAGCAGACCTCCAAGCTCACAACGCGTCGCAGCGTGACGCGTTGTGAGCTTGGAGGTTGGCTATTTTCGGTGTGTGAAACCACACTGAACTAAGCATAACCAAGTCAATACTGGAGATGTGGCGTAATGGCATGGATTTCTACACAGAGAGGGCAATTCTTTCAACATAAGATGCTGCATTCAAGTTCCGGAGACTTTTGACAAGGCAATTCTTTTGAATGCTGCCTTCAGGTACGGCATGGAAAGAGGGCATTTGCATTTCTTTCACCATAGTAAAAATTGCATTTATGGACTGGAAAGGGGAGTTTTTACAGACAGATAGAAGGGCAGGGGCTCAAGGAAGCCCCTTTGATGTCTATGTGTGCACGTGCCTGGTGGGAGATGGGGAATGGGGTTATACCTGGCTAGCCCTGGTCCAGAGCGTTAGCCAGTTCTCTCTAAACGCCCTGACAGGAACTCGGCTCAGATACAGGACCAGGAATTCCACTGCCCTGCGAGGGCTCGACTTCAGTGAAAATAAACAAAACTTTGCTACTCACCTAAACAAAGGCAGGTTTGCATTGTTGAAAGTCTATCCTCCCGGGTGGGAAGCCTCTCAGCACCCCACCTTCTCTGTAAAATACACATGTTGGGCAGAAAATAAGATATGTCCGCCGGACGGAAATCATTTAGTTTACTCCACAATGCCCCCTCAAAGACAGATGGCCAAGACAGATGGCACGACCTCGCCCTTTAGGTCGCTTTTCGCCCCTTAGGCGTCTTACTGATATACTGTATATTTTTTCCTCAGTTCAACCCTGTAGTGTATGAAGTTTCAGTAGCATAGTAAAATCTAGGCCACATCAGAGTCTGAGGGTACTGTGTCTGAGTGCTGTAGTGTTTTGTACACCAATTCCCTATCGTTGTAAGTTAGGTGCAGGGTTTGATGTGTAAAAAAAAAAGCTGGTGAGCTTGTAAAACTACTAGTAAAACTATATGCTAACCCTCCCCTACCACTTCTGACATTATCTTTAAATAATTTTGTGTTTTCAAAATTTGCCCGAAAGTTGGGATGTGGTTAACGTGATTAACATTCATGTTTCAATAAATTGTTTAATTGTCATATTATCAACGTGTTCCCACTGGGTATAAAAATGAATGGCCAGAGGGGGAATATATAAAAAGCAGATGGACCCCCCGCCCCCCTATTCCCACCAAAAATCAAACCCTAGTTTGATGCATCTTGACTTGCTTTTTATTTGCAGCAATGGAGAAATTCAAGGTGCAACTATTGCAGAAGGCACACACACACACACACACACACACACACACACACACACACACACACACACACACACACGCTCCTCATCACACACCGAGCATGTCTGGAGGCGCCTTTTCTCTGGCTGTTGTATTTATTTATAATTCATGGTTCTCCGATTTCACCGCTCTTCTGGAATTCCACTGTGGATTTCTTTTAAATAAGGCTGCATTGTTGCTGACTACCATGGGAGGCAGACATGTCTGCCACATACAGATACAGTAGTGTCGTGGTCAGGCTTTCCAACCATCGCATGCTGCACCCATTTCCCTGGGGTTAAATCTGGTAAAGGAAGTGGAAACAGGACCCTACATGCAGTTAGGAGGCAGAGAAACAATGAGGTGTCACCAGGAGACAATAATGGCCTCTAGTTGAGGATGGTAAACTGGTGCGTTTGGCCTCTTAACAGCCCAGCTCAGTGTTCCCTAAACCAGGGGTTCCCAAACTTTTTTGTCTCAGGGCACCCCATAAAAAAGAAAATTATCCGAGGCACCGCTACATTATAATTTTCACTCCCAGCACCTAATATTTATAGCATATCGTCGTTGTCGGGTGGAAACCTTGTGTGTCCAAAACCGGGGTTGTCAAGTATTGTGAGCCTAAGCTGCCACAGTGGATGTGCCATCAGAAATATTTTGCTGACAATGTGCGAGGTTGACTAAAGACACAAGCCAGCTTTAACTGGCAAACACACGTCACACGCGTCCCTCTTCACCTTTTATTTGGAGAAGCACATAGACTGGAACGGGCAAAAGCCTGATAATAAAATGATGACAATATGAAATAGTTCTTGTGGTGGACCCAACTTTTAGTCAGTTAGTGCCAGCTGCACCGATTGCACAAGTAAAACCT
>NC_137810.1:23723438-23725938 GCF_963921795.1 Nannobrachium achirus | reverse complement strand
GACACAATTCTGTGTCAAATAAAAGGTAATAAATACCTTTTTTTTGTTGTTGCTGATATTCAATATTCACATTTCCCCCTTCAAATGCCATGCTTTCAAACTACATTACAGAAAGATGTGACCATTTGTTTGGGGTCCACCAAATCACCAAGTGCAATAGAACTAAATTTTGTTCGGTGTTTTCTTTTCATTGACTCAACCGTGACACAGTTAATCCTACCACTTCATGATTCCTGATTCCTTTCACATTAAATAATTAATTGCTAAAAATTGGCCATGAGAGAATTGAAGGGAACGCCGCTCCATTCAGCCCACTGACTGAGACATGTGCAGTGGGTGGAACCAAGGTTTCAGGACTACCTTTAACAAACACTCACATTCTGGAAAGTTGCCTCCTTCCCCCTGTGGCCCAAAGGGCTTGATACTGTATATTCATCACATTCCTGTCTCTGGACTTGCTGGTGGTCAGTAGGTGGAAAAACTGACATTTCTTACTTAAGTAAAATTAAATATCAATACCACAATCAGTTAATACTCTAGAAATACTCAGTTACAAGTAAGTCTGGTATTTCAAATGTACTTGAGTAAAACTATTGGTATCAATTTATACCAAAAGTAAAAGTACTCCCATTAAACTAGTTCAATTTGTGTTGTGGTGAGCTTGAAGATTGGATATTTTCAAATAGCCAAAGTATATACTGTATAAGGCTAAAGTGGTTCATTCATACTGTATTGTTTTTTAATAACAATCAAAATCTACAAAGTAACTAAATGTGCCTCTGCAATGGAGTAGAAGTTAAAGTATTGACAATTGGAAATAATCCAGTAAAAGTACCTCAATTGTAAAGTACAGTACTTGAGTACATGTACTTTCCACCAGCAGGTTATTCTCAAGATTGTGGTCTGTAAGCTCAGGACACTTCCTGAAGTGAGCCGTGATGGTACATACTGTAGGAGGTTGCATGAACACAGTGGGACCTCTCTCTGTTTAGGTTTGATGGTACATACTGTAGGAGGTTGCATGAACACATTGGGACCTCTCTCTGTTTAGGTTTGATGGTACATACTGTAGGAGGTTGCATGAACACAGTGGGACCTCTCTCTGTTACATACTGTAGGAGGTTGCATGAACACAGTGGGACCTCTCTCTGTTTAGGTTTGATGGTACATACTGTAGGAGGTTGCATGAACACAGTGGGACCTCTCTCTGTTACATACTGTAGGAGGTTGCATGAACACAGTGGGACCTCTCTCTGTTTAGGTTTGATGGTACATACTGTAGGAGGTTGCATGAACACAGTGGGACCTCTCTCTGTTACATACTGTAGGAGGTTGCATGAACACAGTGGGACCTCTCTCTGTTTAGGTTTGATGGTACATACTGTAGGAGGTTGCATGAACACAGTGGGACCTCTCTCTGATGGTACATACTGGAGGAGGTTGCATGAACACAGTGGGACCCCTGATGGTACATACTGGAGGAGGTTGCATGAACACAGTGGGACCCCTGATGGTACATACTGGAGGAGGTTGCATGAACACAGTGGGACCTCTCTCTGATGGTACATACTGGAGGAGGTTGCATGAACACAGTGGGACCTCTCTCTGATGGTACATACTGGAGGAGGTTGCATGAACACAGTGGGACCTCTCTCTGATGGTACATACTGGAGGAGGTTGCATGAACACAGTGGGACCTCTCTCTGTTTAGGTTTGTGGTATGAAAATAAAATAAAGCAGTGGAAAAAAGGTGTTGAGGGCATATTATGAGAATGAAAGAGCAAAAATAAATGAACAGAAAGAAAGACATTTGAAGGAGTCGATGAGAGAGCCAGGGAGTGAGAACCGAAGCATGAGTTGTATATATATTTTTTGTGCACCGGTGTGGCATGCAGAAAATACAGTAGCAGATCTACGAGCTCAAATTGTGACACGCTGCAACATGTTCTGAGTTTGTAGATTCGATATCTTTGCCGCATGACTCCGGCACGCAACACATTATAAGGCCTAATAAGGAGAGAGTCATGTAGCCGAGTTGAAAATATCGTCACTGTTTTTTCTTTTTTTTAACGATGAATAAAAACGGTTTTGGTCAGTTTCCACTCGACAACAGCGATTTATGAAAGAAATTGAGAGCAGTTGGACAATGATGGACACATGAAAGGGGGGGCTGATAAGAGAGAGCGAGAGAGGGGGAGAGAGAGATGTGGAACAGAAAGAGATGTCAGGAGTCTTTTGAGAGGGCTGGAGCAGAGGTGACTGAAATGCACAAAGGGAGAGCTAGCTCGAGAGTGTGTTCGTGCAAGTCTGCACGTGCCGTGCACATGAGAGAAGGGGTACTGCGAAGTGCGAACGTGTGTGTAGTCTGTGCACACAGGTGTGTGATTAGGAGTGTATCATCGAGGTTGCATGCATTTGTATGCCTGTGTGTGTGCGATGCTTATACTTGTCTGTGAGTGTGCATATTGAAGTGTGAAAAGGATAGGAAAGGGGTGTGTGT
>NC_137810.1:23698438-23718438 GCF_963921795.1 Nannobrachium achirus | reverse complement strand
CCTTCTGGCAAAACTGTGTATACATAGTACAGTAGATATGTTTATGTGTGTGAGTGCGTATTTCTATGCTCTTTTTTTATGTTAGCGAGTGCACGTGCCTGACTGTGCACGCGTGTATCCCTGATAGCTCTCTCGCGTGTCACTCTGTGTGTCTGAGGAGGAGTGTGCTGGCAGCCCAGCCGCCTGTCATTTCCCACACTTCCTGTTAATTTACTCCCCGAGTCACACGGCTCACACAGAGAGGAAGACAGGACGGCACAAAAGACTGCGGAGATCCTCGCAAGGGTTCTGCTGCGTGCAGGGGCGTCACACCAAATTCTGGGCCCTGGGTACAAGGATTCACTGTAGGGCCCCCCATGAATGTTCACTATTGAAAAATAGCAGATATACAAGCTCACAGCACGGCACAGAGTGCTTGTATATCTGCTATTTTTGAAAAATCGTGAAAATGTGTGCAAGAAACCTATGTTTCCATGTCATTGGTGCTCAAACCTATTCATGTGAAGGGCCCCCAAAATGATATGTATTTGGCCAGTTGGCCACGGACCCCCGTCTCAAAATATTTAGTTCCAGGGACCCCCCAGAAGCAAAATTTGAGTTACTAATGTTCGCTTAAAAATACATATATTCAAAGATTTGCACACATTTTCACAAATTTTCAAAAATAGCAGATCTACAAGTATATCTGCTATTTTTCAATAGCTAAAGTACAACATAATTAAGGCCCCTCCACCTTGGGCCCTAGTAACTCAGTCCCACTTTCCCCCCCATTGTGACGCCCCTGGACAGACAGACAGGTGCAGGCAGATCGCTGCTCTGCTCTGGTTCATTATGTATTTGACTGTCATTTTGTCCTCAAGGTGACAGACAGACAGACAGACAGACAGACAGACAGACAGACAGACGGTAGTTATGGATTCTGTTAATGTAGATACGAAAAGGAAGGTGGACAGAGAGACAGACAGATGCCAGAGTTTGGTCGTGTTATGGTTTTTATTATCCACTTGACCGACGTCATCCTTCAAGGTGATTGCGCCTCTTGTCTCACTGGGGACATCAGACGTCGCCTAAGAAGACAACACATTAGGCTTTTCATCACACTTTATACTGGGTGGGCCATAAATATGTTGACAGTGGTTCACTATGATGGTTTTTATTCTGAATGCCGGCACATCAAGACAAGATGATGACCCTAGTCTCATACAGTAGCCATTGTGTCATTTCAGTAACAATAAATAAACAATAAATAACATGGTGTCAGATTACAATACTTGTAGCTTATTGTCTGTACTGCTTGATTAAGCACACATTAATCGAATCGAACGCACGTAATTTCTGTCAAGTTGTTATTATTTTATGATTAGAGATAGAATAAGAAAAAAGTCCACGCACACCGTCTTCAAATGCAAAAAGGGGGTTTATTGGGAATCACAACGTTTCGGTCGTATTTATACCTTCTTCGGGCAATCTTTAGATCAGGCAATCTGATGAAGGTCTAAAGGGGAACACACACCGGACGCGGAGGCGGCGCGGAAGCGGCGTGTCAAAACACACAGCCCCATTATTTTCAATGAACTAATCCACACCGGCAGCGTCAGACGCGCGCAGCCGCGGGTCTGCCGCCTCGCCTGCCGTGCCGATATGCCACTGTTCTATGTTTCCAGCGTTGCCGCACGGGGAACATGTTCTCCCATGGTTCTCCCCACCGGGGCATCCAGTTGGGGTTACACTTTCAATTCCCGCATTAAATCAGGGCCACTAATGGTGGTGGGTGGGGTAATGTTTTGAAAGAGCAGATTTTAGGCAGCAGCATAATGGGGTCCCATCTCTCCAATAATGAATCAAATATAAGATTTAAAGGATAATGGTTTAGATGGAAGTTCAGTATCCAGTATGTGTGTGTTGTAGCAGAGGGGGTTGCAGGTCAGTATTATTGCTTTGTTTCTTGAGCCAGAAAAGGTTGAGAAGCACTACTTTAAATCCCCTCCATCCTCCATGTTCCACTCGGAAACACAGAACACTTCCAAATCCAAACACAGCCCTGGGCCCTGCAGACACATACCAGGAGCAACATTAAAAAGAAGAAATCTGCTGGGAGCTTAGCTCTGAGGTGTTGGGGAAAAAAAGAAGACAAAAAAAAGACAGGAGAAGAAGATGTAAGAAAAGAAACTCAGATGCACAGTAAAGTGATTGATGGATGGATGGGTGGATGGATGGATGGATGGATGGATGGATGGATGGATGGATTGATTGATTGATTACTAAATCCCCAGAGAAGACAGACCTCTCAACACAACAATGATCAGACAGCAAGAGGGGGAGGAAGAGACAGAGAGAGAGAGTGAAAAGGGGGACAGAGATGGAGAGAGAGAGTAGAAGAAAGCGACAGAGACAGAAGGAGAGAACAGAGAAAGTGGGCCAGCAGCCAAGCTGGGCAGAACCAGACTGTCAGCTCCGGTCTCCAAAGAGAAGAAATGGACTCAGGCTCTGGCTGCACCTCTGAGAGGGAGAGAGACAGAGAGAGACAGAGAAGGGATGGGGGGTTGAGTATGACTGGGAGAGAAAAGAGAAAGAAGAGAAAAGAGAGCAAACAGAACGGAAGAAGGAAAAAGAAGAGACGCTAAGAAAAGACTAAGCTGAAAGAGAATGAGAGGAATGGAAAGAAGGGGGAGCGCTAGCAGCCCTAGAGTGATGCTCCTTACTGTACAGCAACTGAAAACAGGCCAAAGGTTCGTGCTAGCTAGAAGATACTGTAGGTCATGGGGTCACTCAAATAGTCAAGGTTAATCTTTCAGGGAGAATGAATGTAGTCAGCAAGTTTCATGGCAATCTGCCCATTAAATGTTGATGTAAGTGTTGTGTGCAAGTGGAAGGTTTGGCCTAAGGGTGGCGCTAGATTAAAGGTCATCATGGGCTCACCAAAATCAGTAGGGAGGTAATCCATGTGCTTAGCAATCGTATTGCACTCCGTCTCTGTCTGTTAGATTTGGTGATACAGTATATTCTGTGCAGGTTTTGGCTCTAAGAAGAGGATGTTTTGAGTGGGGGAATAAGGGAGTGAGTAAAAAACAATCGAAGAGAGAGACAAAGAAGGTAGAAGTGATAGAAGTGAGAAAAAACAAACAATCAAAAAGACAAGCTAACTAGAAATGTGCACACCTTGGAACGCAGGTCTTTGCCAGTCTGGTGGCCTACCCATGGCTGTCCAGCCCACATATTTTATAGCCAATTACAGGCAAACTGTATGGGATATCAAAACCCTGTTCGACCGTCATTTATCACATGACACACAAGACCATTTGTGCCTTGCCTTGCGTTTTGAAATGAGCACATTTGGGGAGTTGCTTTTTGGTGGAGTGTGTCTTCCTTGGCCTACTACCAGTATTTGCATGCAATGTTTGACGCCGATCAGTCCAGAGGTGTCCAGGATTACGTGCGCACAGATACAGACAAACACGCACAATCAGACAGACGTTGTCGATAACAATAGCGATAACAAAACGCCTCCCAGCCTTATAGCCTGTCAGCCTGGCCAGGACAAAAAAAAAGAAGCTAGTGATGAATATAAGAAAGATAGGAAAATGATGAGAGAGAGAGCAATTAGTTAGATAGAAATTAGCATAGAGCAGAAGGAAATGAGAGACAGAGAGAGAGAGAGACGGAGAGAGAGGGGAGAGATGTGATGCTGTAATGAGAGGAGGAGAGGGACAAAGATAAACGGCTCAAATGGAGGAAGAGATAGTAAACAAAGAGGATGCTGCCGGAGGAGAGAGAGAGAGATGAAGGGAGGCCAAGGAAAGATGGAGGGAAAAAGAAAGGAGGTCTGAGAAAGACGTCAAGGGGAAGCTTTGAGCCGCGGCGAGACATAATGAGTCATGAATAGATTTAACACTATCTACTCTTATTTCCTCTCCTCGAGATGCTTCCATTACACCTCTCTCTCTCTCTCTCTCTCTCTCTCTCTATCTCTCTCTCTCTCTCTCTCTCTCTCTCTCTCTCTCTCTCTCTCTCTCTGTGTGTGTGTCATTATCGGTGGCAGGGCCATCTCATGTCTCAGCATTAATTGAGTCTTAACAGTCTTTTTGTGAGTTCTGCCTCAGTCTCCCCCCTCCCTCCCTCCCTCTCTCTTTCTGCTTGTCTCTCTCCACTTCCCTTTCTCTCCTCTCCTCTTCAGCTTTCTGGGCTGATATCAGTCCTTTATGAAGGTAGAGAGATGATAGTCCCCACCCCCCGACCCCCCCAACGTGCACACGTACGCACACACTCGCGCACACACACACACACACGCACGCACCCTCTCTCTCGGAGCTATATGGAACCCACTGATCACACTCCCATTATATTATCTCTCTGGCTTCACTTCCATTATCATATCATATCATATACAGGCTATATCCCAGAGAGAGAGAGAGAGAGAGAGAGAGAGAGACAGGGCGATGGGAAAAGGCTATAGGGATTTCACAAGTCACTCAGTACTTGTTCTATATTCATTGATATAGCCGAGCACTTCCGGGAGCAGGTGAGTTAAAGCTTATACCTCCTGCTATGAGGAAACACAGAGCATGTATATTCAATGAGTTCATAATTCAGCGATATCCCTTGCATTTCAGATGCCAGCTAATACACAGGATGATATTTGGTGATCGTATATAGCAGTGGTGAATGGGCTGAAGCAGGTTTTTTCTGCACAGAGAGCTGATGCTAGCAGAGGCATAATGAGACTGTGTCATGAGGTGACGATGGATGGTTTTCTGTTCAGTGAATATACACGTTAAAATCCTGAGTGTTCCTTTAACCACACGAATCCTATAGCGTTCTTAGCGTAGGGCCAACATTCATCTGTGAATTCACAGAGCGTCTGTTTGTCTGTCCGTCACATATCTCAAGAACTGTCCAGCAGATGGACTTCAATGCATGTATTTGCTGAGGACCAGAGGGAGTGATGTACCGAGTGGGAAGTTGGTCAGATCGGCAGTTGTCCAGAAATCTAACTTTAGTATCTATGAATTCACAACATCTCTGTTACAACTCAGGCGCCGTCCGACCGATTGATCGCAAACTTGGCATGCGATGCCTGGGGGGTGTGTACTAAATAGTAGGAATTCAGTTGACCCAACGATTTCAGAAAACCATTAGTATCTGTGTCTGATTGTCCGCGGTTCTGCGGAGGACGCACCAAATCCCTGTGTTTGGGGTGTGTTGGCACTGGGCACTGAATTCCCTGATTGCCCTTCTCACATGGTTTGAAAAGAAAAAGTGAACTGACCTGCTGAGGTATTCGTTTGGTGAAAGGTCAAAGTTGAGAGACTTCAGAGTGTATTGATAATATTTTTGAGTGGTGCTTGCCGTTCCAATATGTGACTTTGTGTGTATGTCCAAGCAAAATGGACAGTGTATCAAATACCTATAGTATTACGTATCTATGTCCCTTTTCTGCAGCGGGCTATGGGGGGGCTGGCTTTTTTAGAGCAGGGGCTAATCAATTGTGGCAACAAACAATAAGGACAGTTCTAATATTTCTTTCGCTTAGGGTATGGATAACTGAAAAGATCAGATCATTGGCAGATGCTAGGTCCAAATTCGAGGAATGTAGGTGATCGGATAGGGTTTTTGTGAGGCTGATTTTCTGATTGAACAATATAATGATGAGTCGTCATGTGGGTCTATCCTGTGACATCACATGGGTCTATCAACAGTATCATCACTTCACACGGGTGTTTAAAAAAATATATATAACACCAGCACCACCATTACACTATTAATCTCACGCATGCTAGAGCATTGGAGCAAGTGGGGTCCGCGGACCCTTAGTGGTCCTTGAGGGAGTTCCAAGGGGGTCCCCGGCTAAATGATACTTAGGAACCACATGGACCCTTGTCCATAACTAAGAAAGTGTACAAATGGAACCAAATGGACCCTAATGTGTCCTTGACATGAAAAAGTTTGAGAACCACTGTGCTAGAGGCAGCTTATGCAGCCCACCACAATTTGGGAATCCCTGGGAGGTAAAAAAAAGGAGAGGACCTAATACCCTGTCATGAGACCTTTAAATATTGCTTGTTACATTCACCCAATAAGTGTTAGGAACTGGTGGTGTTAGAACCTAAATGCAGGAAGTCAACTCTACCATGACAATAAGCTGTATAATCAACTGAGAGCTACATGAGAATTTGCTGGTGCGCGGAACTTGCTAAGCAGCTGTGATTGAGCTTGTCTGCCTTGCATCGTAGTTTCCTTATGAGATGCTGCCAATAAGGATATTAGTGTAGCTATGGAACTTAATTAGGGATTTGGTATCATGTGCTAGGGAGATAGAGGTTTATGCTACAATATGCTAGTATTTTAGGCAAGCTACACTGTTTATTATATGTACTTTTGATATTTTAGAAAGAGAAAGGCAGAGGCATGATTAAATAAATAGCAGATCTGCAAGCTCATAGCGCGGCACGAAGTAACACACTATTTTGAATAGCTATAATCGAATGGTTTAAATATCCCCAAAGTGCAGTTTACACCATGGAGTCGATACTGTACAAAAAAGGCCAACCCACAGCATTATACTGGTGTATTGTACAGTATCAGCAGGATGTTTGCAGGGTGCTCTGTGAGGCAGATGGCATACTTATCTGTAAGAAACTTGTGTTAGCATTTTGTTTGGAGTCTGCACACTGACATCCTCAGGGTAAAACAAAAAAATCAAACCAAGTTTGACTGTTTACATACAGTGCTGCCTTGTGGCTACGTTGACTGGACAGAATGCTATAGCTCTCTGTTATAGAATATCCATAGGAACACTGCAGTACGCAGCCGCAGGTTACTGGTGGATGGGCGAGAGACAGAATATGATAGGAAGCGGTGTTCTAGGCTGCCAGGATGCTCAGCAGCCAGTCTGTTTCCCCTGTAGGCTTCTGAGGACAGATGAAGCAGCTGGCTATCCTTCCTTCCTGCTCCCTCCTTTCATTTCACCACCATACATTGCATGGGAGGCTGTGTGTGTGTTTGTGTGTGTGTGTGTGTCTGTGTGTGTGTGTGTGTGTGTGTGTGTGTGTGTGTGTGTGTGTGTGTGTGTGTGTGTGTGTGTGTGTGTGTGTGTGTGTGTGTGTGTGTGTGTGTGTGTGTGTGTGTGTGTGTGTGTGTGTGTGTGTGTGTGTGTGTGTGTGTGTGTGTGCGTGCGTGCGTGCGTGCGTGTGTGTAGACGTGTATATCAAATAAAACATCCAGACGTTCATGCGAGCATGCGTTGGTGTCATGACCTGACTCAAATCATGACAAATATGGGAGACGACACACAGGATAACAATGCAAAATATATTTATTTATAACTAAATCAAACATAACATAAATGTATATGTGGAATATGTTAGGAATAGTCAGTAAGATCAGTAATGGAGTGCATGTGTGGATGTGTGATAATGTAATCTATGTGCAAAGGCAGAACGAAGAAATAACCAAACTCAAAAAGAACCAAACAAAACCATTGTTCCCTGGATAGGAGAGAGAGGGAGAAATGCTCTGACCAGCCTGCTTAAATACTCTATATGGCTGATTGGAGCCAGGTGTGTCGCCTCCTCCAAACACCCCCCTGCAGGCTGGTCCCCTCCTCCTACACATTAACAGAGAAGGCCATTAGAATCACAGTTAAGGGATGGGTCATCACAGCCCCCCCCATAAGAGAGGAGACCAAACAGGTACTCCGTAACATTTAGTTCACCTATACAGTTAACCATTAACTAGACGTATACAGTACATGACCCATCCAACCACCAATTCATGTCCTCCGCAACCTTGGCATCTGTAGGAGCATATTTAAGAGAGACAAGTGACAGAATAGGTGAATGCAGGCACAAATACTGGTTAATAAATATAGACAAACATCAAAGAAGATCAGAAAATCAATTAGGCAGAACCTACTTTGTCTACATAATCATACATGAATGATGACAAGTCCAGTTTGGTAACACTGATGATAATCTTAAAGTCTGTGCAAAGTTAGTCTTAAATTGGCAGGGACAGCGATTAACCATAGAAATCAATTCATTCATTTTTGGCTCATCCAAGCGTCCCAGTACTTTGGGTACAGCTTTTAATGTCTCAGGGTTGTTTAACCATACTTGTAACACATGCTCATCTGCCGGCCCAAATCCCCCTCCCTTAACCTCCCCCGCCGAAGAAGACAACACTGTGCCTACGCCCAATGCAGGATCAACGTAGGGGACGTCACTGGAGCTTTGGGACGCCGGCAACCGAGCACCGTATGGTTTATACACCTTCGTTTTCACCTTTTGTGAACTGAAACGGTGCAATGGGACGTGGTTAACCATGTTTTGAGATTGAGCATCAGCCCACACTTCATCCCCTGCCAAATCATTACCTAGGATTATGTCAACCCCTTCCACTGGTAACTTAGGCCGCACTCCCACCACCACCTCCCCACCAACAAACCCACAGACTATGCTCACTCCATGCAGGTGTACTGGAATGACCTCCATACCCATACCTTGCATTAAAATGAAATTGCCTGTGTCTGAAACTGAGGAGAATGGGATTACGTCCTCCCGGATGTAAGTATGTAATGAACCTGTATCTCTCAAGATGTTAACTCTAACCGCCTTTCCACCAGGCAGTGACACATAACCCTCTGAAAGAAATGGAGAATAGTCAGCCTTAGAGTTAGACCTGATGTCAGAAACACCTTCCTTGTTATCAATTAACTGAGGTGAGGGAATGACAGGTGCAGCCAAAGCGACAGGTTTGATTTGTGCCCCACTTAATTTCTCCTTAGCTTTAAGAGCAAAACAGTCCTTTTTCCAATGCCCACGTCGATGGCAAAAATTACAAACATTAGAGTCATCCTCCTTCACTGAACCATTTTCAAATTTGGAAAAATTTGAATCCCCATGCCCCTCAAAACCTTTGCCCGAACACACTGGACTACCGGTCTGATGCGTATAGTCAAATACATTTTTGTGTGTTAAACAGTATTCATCAGCCAAGACAGCTGCTTCTTGGGGCGTTTTAACCTTCCTCTCAGTTATGTAAGTAGAAATATCAATCGGTACACAGTTTTTGAATTGTTCAAGAGTTATCAAGTCACAAAGCTCTTTAAAAGTTTTAACCTCCGATGCTACACACCATCGGTTAAACTGGACCAACATCTCTCTCACAAATTCAACGTATGTCTGATGTTCCTTTTTCCTCTCATTTCTGAAACGCTGTCTATAAGCTTCCGGTACCAATTCATATGCCCGCAACACTGTACTTTTAACCACCTCATACTTTTGACTTTCTGTAATTGTTAATGAAGCATAGGCCTCCTGGGCTTTACCTGTCAGAACACATTGGAGCAGTAGAGTGCGCTCACCATCAGACCAGCCCCTGGAGTCTGCCACACGCTCAAAAAGGGAAAAGAACAGATCTGGATCTTTCTCTGAAAACTTGGGAAGTAGTTGCAAGTTAGAACCAGCATTAAATTTCTTTGTTTCGCCAACACTCAATTTAAACTTATTTTCTTCCAATTCTAACTTTAGCAATTCAGTCTTTTGTTTTATCTTTTCGATCTCCATCTCATGTGACAGTTTGATGTTAAGTAATTCCTTTTGTTGTTCAAAAGTTAATTGTCCAGAAGAAAATGAAAATGTTTTACCATCTTGTGCATTTGATTCCTCTACGGTCTCATCCTCCAGTTCACCCTCCGGTAACACTTGCTGTGTCACCAAGCTGTCCACCAGAAAGATCTTAACCCTAATCTTTGTCCGCTTGTCACGAATCTCAATTTTGTAGTGTTCTGCTATTTTTAACAACTGGTCTTTTGTGCATTTTTCCAGCACCTCCACAGAAGGGGCCTGAATGAACTCCTCGATCAAACTCATCTTGTTTTCCTTTAAAAAAACTAACGTACAAAAGTTTCAAAAAGAAAAGTAGCAAGAGACCCCGGAGCCCAACTCCCCTAAACTGCCTACCACCATCTAACTGACCAGCTCAACCCTAGTCTTCAGTAGCCCTCCTGAGTGAGCCTCCCGCGAAGCATCCCAGTGGCACTACCCCATTCCATCTTGTGTGGAACACAGTCTAAACAAAAAAAATACAAAATAACAAACAGTGAGTTACCATGTGGCAAAACCCTGCTAAAAGCTATCAGGAGTTGGAACCCCAAGGTCACTCATTACATACAAAATTGAAAACATTTGAGTTGCTAATGCTCTCTCCCCCCAAACAAAATCCAAACCCGTGTGTGTCTCCCAAAACAACTTGTTCAACTTAAGAACAAGAAAACAAGCAAAACCTAATGACTGATAGAAAATCTTAAGTTTAAACCAAATCTATCACTAACTTAGGCTAAAGAGTGACGAGCCCCCATCTTGTCATGACCTGACTCAAATCATGACAAATATGGGAGACGACACACAGGATAACAATGCAAAATATATTTATTTATAACTAAATCAAACATAACATAAATGTATATGTGGAATATGTTAGGAATAGTCAGTAAGATCAGTAATGGAGTGCATGTGTGGATGTGTGATAATGTAATCTATGTGCAAAGGCAGAACGAAGAAATAACCAAACTCAAAAAGAACCAAACAAAACCATTGTTCCCTGGATAGGAGAGAGAGGGAGAAATGCTCTGACCAGCCTGCTTAAATACTCTATATGGCTGATTGGAGCCAGGTGTGTCGCCTCCTCCAAACACCCCCCTGCAGGCTGGTCCCCTCCTCCTACACATTAACAGAGAAGGCCATTAGAATCACAGTTAAGGGATGGGTCATCACAGTTGGTCTGTCTCCACTGTGGGCTGCATGCTCTCTGTGCTCCTTGGCTGACGTAGCAAATTTGCTTTATATAGGCCTATTTGAATTGGGATAAAATACAGACCCTCAAGGACCACCGGTGGTCCTTTGGTGAGTTGGTGGTCCTGGTGGTCCCCCCCCCAAGGACCACCGTTGGCCAAGGACCACCGTTGGTCCTTGGGGGAAGTTCCAAGTGGTCCACAGCTAAATTATGGAGAGTTGTTAACCAAATGGATCTTTTAAATCTTTAGAGTATAAAGTGAAACCAAATAGATTTCGTTTCATTTTCTGGAAACACCCCGCCATTCCGAATATATTATTTATTATTATTTGGGCGATGATGTGATGTTGAAATGTAACTTTCAGATCAGCGCATGCATGAGTCACGGCCTTGCGCCCTGCTGGTTGGGACTAATATATTAAGTAGAAGTGTGTTGTGTTTATGGACTAAAATAACAGATGCTGGTTATTTTATTTGTTTTGCCCATTTTTATATTTGCATTTTAACCAAATGTTTTAATCCTTGACTGATTGAGACTATACATATTTCGTTAATTTATTTATATTTATTTATTTATTTATTTATTTATTTAACTGTTTTTGTTTTGTTTGGTGTTCCTAAGTTGAGCCCTTCGGAATGGCTGCCTTCTGGTTAAGTTGTCAGTTAAATTGCTTTATTTATTATTTGTTTAGTTCTGTTCAGTTATGTTGTGTTTAGACCTTTATTTCGTTATTTGTTTGTTTTGTTGTTAACTTCAGCTCTGAGCAGTGGCCTGGCCTGCCGGGCTCAATTTGTCACGCACATGTTGGGCTTTGGGCTGGGTCGGGCTTGAGAAAAATAAATAAAGAAAAAAATTGGCAAGATCTGTGCTTTGCATCCCGGCCAGCAGCAGTTCCAGTGAACGGGTTTTCAGCGCTGCGGGCAGAACCATCTCCGAGCGAAGGACATCGTTGAACGATTTTCTTCATCACAATTTATAAGATCGGTGAGTACAGCCTAGCCTTTAACTGTTGGCAATATATACCCAATGGCCAACGTAGAATGTAGTCATCTTGGTCTCTTGTGATCTTATCATTTATTTATAAATGTATTTTATTTAATTTCAGCTGCTTGCTGTCTGATTGGATTATTCGCCGGTGCGGCCTCCCGGCGCGGCCTTGCGCCCAGCGCTGGATTTTTGGGACTATTAAACTGAACGAATAAGTGTTGATTCATACAAAGAAAAGTGCTGTGTTACGGACTAAAATAACAAATGCTGTTTATTTTATTTGTTTAGCCTATTTACATACTTTAATTTAACCAGGGAATGGGAATGTTTCGTTGCTTGACTGATTAAGGCTATTCATTCTAATATTTTATACACATACTTAACTTGAGATTGTTTATTTTAATTGCACAAATGTCGCACAACGCAAACTCAAAGGATTGTTCATTGTTAAATTGTCCTCGGGAGTCGGGACCTGTTTCACAATTGAATAAAGACAGTTGGAAAGGGGTATCATGTCTCTGTTCTTCACCAATATTTAAAATGTAATGAAAACAAAAGGCCGCCGCTACACGCACTCTGCAATTAAGCTTGTTTAGAAAAATGTCGGTCTTCGGGCCGGGCCGGTCTCCAATTGTCAATTATGTATCGGGCTTTGGGTTAGGGTTAGGTTACATTAGATTTCTGACCATTCTGGCCGCCTCCTCCCCTCATTGATTTAATTTCTGATCACCCCTCCCTCCATCGCACATAGTGTATTATTTGTGAGGAGTTGCTCACATTTAGATGAAAGGAAAGTGCTTCTGGAGTCACTTGTATATCATATATAGGCTATAGGCTAATATAATATAGGCCGATGTGTGGGTCTCTCGCCCTAGCTCGCGCGCGCTGCTCTCTGTGCCAAATCATGTCCAAATGGAGACGCTTTTGCGCAGCGAGTGAGCCAGCGGAGGGCAAGACGAGGGGCAGAGAGAGAGAGAGAGAGAGAGAGAGAGAGAGAGAGACGTTGTCCTCTTCGTAGATATTCATATCTTGCTAAAGTATTTTCTGTCTGGTTTATTGCTGGTAGATTTTGCGAGACTCTCCCGCCGCCGCTGGTTTTATTTTTTGATTGCCCGTTTACGAACGTTGACCGCTGATAAATAGGCTAATGCGGCGCTTGCGGGGGTCCTGCGGTTACACACAGGGAGATGGAGGAGGCATTATTATGCAGCTTGGATACATTCATGTCCCTGGACAGACGTGCACGGACGATTCCTTGTTTCGGATGACAAAGTGCAGTGCGAGCGCAAACGTATCAATTAAATATGCAAGAATGTGGCAACTTCACCCCTCCCATTCGCACGACTAAACCGAATTATATTATGAGAATGTGGCCTCACCATTTAGGCCTACTGCTAATCTGCATAGATTCTCTGCCATTCCGCCATTTTTTTTGTACCATGCATGTTCCAAGCTCCTCCATGCTCCGGTTTAGATAACTACTGTACAACGCCAATTTGCTCTTCGCAATAGGGCCAGGTCTGTCTGTCTGTCTGTCTGTCTGTCTGTCTGTCTGTCTGTCTGTCTGTCTGTCTGTCACGCAGCAATGCATGCATGCGCTCAGCGGAGAGGCAGCCCCTTGCCTAGTTAGTAAAGCCTGGTGTGCGAGGTTACCAGTTAGTAGTATAGTAATAAGGGTAATAATAACCCCTCCCCCTCTCTCTCTTTCCTTTAGTTGTCTTGTTATAGGCATATAGGCATAAAACGTACGGCTAAAGTGGATCAATGGATGTTTTATAATATAATAGGCCTAATCATATCTTTTAATTACCTCAACATTTTACTTGAGTATACAGTATAAGTAAATCTACTTAGTTACTTTGCCCCACTGCGCCCAGTGAGAGCAGAGAGAGAGAGAGAGAGAGAGAGAGAGAGAGAGAGAGAGAGAGAGAGATCTCGGCAAGCGCCGAGGTCCATTTGGTTACCAACTGTCCAACTCCATCATTAATAAGCTGGGGATTGTGGACCACCTCAAGCCTCAAGGACCACTGGTGGTATTTGAAGCAGATGATCAGATCGTGCAAAACTCGGAATACCCCGAAACGCTTTGCGTGGTGTCACAGGCGAGAGAGATGAAGCAGGGATCCCCACAACCTTCATAGATTCCATATAGTTTCATTGTTTGACAGCACAATCACTTTTTTTGCGCAGCCTCCTCGCCAGCATGGTGCTTTAAAACGGCGAAATTAAACAAATATAGGCCCATTCGCTATATAAATATTTTGTTCGTGGGCCTGTGTTTCGCCGTTAATAGTTCTCCTTGGCTTTATTTATTTTTTCCTATAGGCCTACGCCAATGTAATGTGCACAGGAGTATTTTAGTTGCACAAAAAACAACCGCTCGCCCAGAACGAACCAACGGCGCAGTACAAAACCAAGGCAGGCAGGGTCCATTTGGTTTCATTTTACGCTCTCAAGAGTTAAGGGTCTATATAGTTCCGTTTGGTTACTCTCCATATTTTAACTGGAGATCACCTGCATGGAAACCCTAACCCCTCAAGGACCAACACAGCACTGGTGGTCCCCGGACCACTGGTTGAGACCCACTGCTGTAGACTCAATATACTGTAATCATATCGAACAAAAATAAATACCCTATGAATTCAATGAAATGTCGGCTTGACAAGTGTAACGCTGACACTGCATGTGTAATGGATGTGTAATGAATGGATGGATGAAATAATAAAATGTACTTTTCATCATGTCTGTTGCTAAGGTATGGCAACATGACTGGTGTCTTGCACGCACGCGAGGGCGCGCGTGCAAGACACCAGTCATGTTGCCATACCTTAGCTTTTGCTGAACTGACGCCACTGGTAAACCCCGACTCTGCAGGGTCTCCAGCGAACAAGACAGCGCTGATTTGGGACAAGCGCTAGAGCTGCAGGCAGCTCGCCCCGTGTTGCGTATCTATAGCAGATATACAAGCTCATAGCGTGGCGAATTGCGACGAGTTGTGAGCTTGTAGCTCTGATATTTTCAACGCGCGTCACCATCGTACGACGAATAGGCTGATTTTAACAGCGCACAGCACAGAAGAAGCAGCCCGCAGCACGCTCACCCTTCGGGATTTAAACCATGCTGACAGATCATGATACAAAAATGATGATGTTGTTTTAATGGTTGTAGCCTACTACTTTAACCAAATAATAATAAGAATAATAGGCTTAAATCTGATAAAATAGCCTAAAGGGAGCCAAATGATATAAGGGAGACATTTTCCCAGCCGGTCACAGTGTCCGGTGGACTTTATAATTACCGGCCAATTAAACATTTTAACGGTCAATGGCACAACGTATGCTTCGCCAATATCTTTATATATACAGACAGACAGACAGACAGACAGACAGACAGACAGACAGACAGACAGACAGACAGACAGACAGACAGACAGACACCTGGCACCCCCTCAAGAACCACTGGGGGGCCCCGGACCACTGGTTGAAATCCACTGTCAGAAAGAAAGTAATGACGTGCTGCCGTGTATATAACCGAGAAAAGAAAAAAAAAAAGTAGGCCTATACCTCTGCCCTCATGAAAGTCAGGCAAGACTGACGTTAACCTTTATTTTATTTAGAACATAAGATGAAACCAAATGGACCCTTGTGTTCATGAATGAGTTAGAGCTTAAAATGAATAGGCTACAACACCTTACAAAAGGATCCGAAGTGTAGTGGAGTAGAAGGAAAGTAGGCTACTGGTAATTGGACTCATCTTTTTACTGTGAAAATCAGACAACTGTTTCTGCCTAAAACAACGTCACAAGAGTGCACAGTGAGCAGCAGCAGAACCAGGGCATGCAGTCACACACTTGTCGGCTGGAGTGCATAGGCCTACTGAGGCAGCAGCCTGCACACAAGAGCTTAGAATTTCAGCCCGAGCCCGACGGGACCCGACGGGTCGGCGCGGCGCGGGCCGGGCCGGGCTCAATTTGTCACGCACATGTCGGGCTTTGGGCTGGGTCGGGCTTGAGGGGAAAAAAAAAAAATACAAATATATGTGCCTGTTGCACCAAGACCAGATGGAGAGGATGAGGATGCTGCTGCTGCCGCTCCTCCGGCCCAAAATGCAGACAACGAGTTTGCAGAGTGGCAAAATGAGCACAGAGCTGACGAGGGAGAGGACGAGGTTGACGAGGTGTCTCTGTCTCTGAGCGAGCGCCCTGCGGCGGTGGGGCCTCCCGGCGCGGCCTTGCGCCCAGCGCTGGATTTTTGGGACTATTAAACTGAACGAATAAGTGTTGATTCATACAAAGAAAAGTGCTGTGTTACGGACTAAAATAACAAATGCTGTTTATTTTATTTGTTTAGCCTATTTATATACTTTAATTTAACCAGGGAATGTTTCGTTGCTTGACTGATTAAGGCTATTCATTCACACATGCATCAGCGTATAGGCAGAAGCGCTGTCATGACAGTGTCAGATCTTCTTTCAAAACTGATTCCAAATGTTCAGAAGTATTGGAGAGTATTGGAAAAAAAAGAAGGCTGTTTGTCATGACAGAACATCACATATAGGCCTAGGCCTATACAATGTATACATATCATGAGAGAGAGAGAGAGAGAGAGAGAGAGAGAGAGAGAGAGAGAGAGAGAGAGATAGAGACCTTTATTCACGTCGCTTTCGCTAATTCGCCGGTGAGGACATACCTTAACCGTGACAAATTAAACATTGGCCAAATTGTCAAATATTAGAGGCCTATTTCTGTTTATGTGCAACCACTTTTAACAGCTGTCTATCTGTGTGATGAGGGGCTGTGGTGCTGAAACTGACTGACTTGACGTTCTCTATATGCATACAGTGCAATGGGAAAATGAAATCAATCAGTCTGTCTGTCTGTCTGTCTGTCTGTCTGTCTGTCTGTCTGTCTGTCTGTCTGTCTGTCTGTCTGTCTGTCTGTCTGTCTGTCTGTCTGTCTTCCACACTGGATGTGTGGACAAATTGAATGAATTTTGATATTTTGATAAATGAATTAATAGGCCTACTGTCATTGCATAGGTCGGCCTAGGTCAACGAGTCAACCCAATTAGCGCTCCTGCAGATGGTCTGATTGGACTCTGACCAGCTCTGCGCTTCTCAAAGTTACATTAGATCATTTAAAACATTGTGGCATTATTCTCAGCCAACTAATGATAGTCTATTCTGCATTCTGGTTGTCGTCACCCCAAATAATGGATTACTTCTTCATATAATTTATATAGGATATAATGCAGCAGCACTCTTTATGTGCAAAGCCCTCTTCTATAATAATCAGATTAATTTTTACTCACAACAGAGTAAAATATATTTAAACTCTTAGATCTGCATTGTTAAATGCAACGGAACAGGCAACAATAGTGGATGGCAATGGCATAGAATTGAATGGTTTGGTCTGTATTTGAACTGGAATGAGTTACTGCTTAAAACGAATACAATTAAACCATTGATATAAGAATCACTGTACATTTACAGAATTAAATTCTGTAAAAAAAAAAAAAAATCTGAGAATTTTATTTTTAATTTTTTTATTTTTTTTACATGACATGTCACGCGTACCTTCGCGGAACCATCGTGTAAAGACGCGATGCGTCCAGACGCTTTGATGCAGCGCAACGTGTGCCCCGGAGTGCCACTGGAGCAGAACTAACGCATGCATGCACGCACGCATATGTAAACAAAAAGCCATTTGCCACACATGCGTCGCTTCGCTTAGCTGGCACGGAAAAGCCGCCATAGTGCGTGCGTGCGTGCGTGCGTGTGCGCATGCACAAACGCACGCACACACTCTGTGCATGCTTGAGAGAGAGGCACAGAGAGAGACAGAACACCTACAGTATAACCCCCCCCACACACACACACACACACACGCACACACACACACACACACACTGACTTATTTGTCTATTTTCTATTATGAATTTCCTCTGCAGAGGCTCATGACAACAATGTCCATGTCAATAGAATGTAGTCAATTGAGTTGTGAGAGACGGCGTGAGTGAAGAAGGTGAATTATAGATGAAGTTGGATGGGAGTGGAAGAGTGGAACAGAGAGGAAAAGAGAATACTGTACAGTACTGTAGGTGCAGGAGAATGGAGGCCTACTGTATGTGAGACAGTGTTTGTGTAACAGTACTCAAACGTAACTATGCCAAAGTGTCAGCATGTATGACAAGGTCTGTTTAACTTTAGCTATAACTACTGTATAACTCTAGAGCTTTCAACTGACTGACTGACGGTGGCAGAATTCTTCTTAAAGAATCATTATATCTCTGAATTTCTTACTAGGCAAATATATTGAAATAATTATTGTAATCCCTTCACCAGACCTCATGGTTTAGGGGTCCAGGGGTACCAGGCCTGCCCTACAGTGCTGCCTACCTAGGCAAGCAATGCAACAGTAATAAACATTCGCATTTATCTGAATGGTAAGAGTGATTAATACATGACATTTTACTCTGAAATAAACCACATCATGTAGAAACTAAGAAATGAAAACGGTATGGTGACCAAACACGTGACGTTGTGCTGTAAGCCAAGGAAGAATTGAAGTACAAAAGTCACAACATGATCTGTTTGATCATTTACCAGCTAGCTAACATTTGTAGTTCCAATATAAACTCTATGGTAGTACTCTACACCTTCCCCAAGACCAACCAGCAGGGGACAGCATCGTCATTGTCGGGTGGAAACCTTGTATGTCCAAAACCGTTTGTTTCGTATTTATCATTTTAAAAATGATTTAAAGTAGTGAAAACAGCCGATCTACAAGCACACAACGCCTCGCACCGCGAGGCGTTGTGTGCTTGTAGATCGGCTGTTTACACTACTTTTGTGCGACGGCCTTGTATGATGTAGCAGGGCATTGCTTTTCGAAAAAAATTACAAATTTGAGACTTGGAGATACAAGGTTTCTGCCTGACAGTGACTATATACTGTAGTAGGGGACTTGGAAATAAGTTTTTAACTTAACTCATTCTGTGCCTATCCCGAACATGTTCGGCTTTATTTCAATCCAATACAATTCTTTTTTTATTAATTGACTTACCCTGAGCTGCTTGTAGAGTCGTGGGTGGTCCTGGCTCGTCCTACGCTAGCCAGCTAGCCATTTTACATGGTCCGACGATATATTCCATTAAAAATGGTTTAAAATACATTTTTGAGCCCCCCAATGTTCACCAAATGTTCAGCGCCGCTTCCGGAACGACGTCCAGTGTGCCTATCCCGAACATGTTCGGCTTTTTTAATGAAATGAATAAAATGATCCGAGGCCTTTTGAAGCCTGAGCCTAAATTTAAAATCCAGTGTTCCAAATCCGGGGGCCGCCATGCCGGCCGTTAGCCGCGAACGGCGCCGCGAATCGCCGCCGAATCCAATGAAAAACCACATCTTTGGAGGCCCATATCTCTGGATTGTGTTTTTAGGGATGTGGCGCGAGGTTTATTTACGGCGAAATCGCCGAAAAATGATCTTTAAAATGACAAAATGGGAATAGCTATTCTGTTAGCATTATCATCCGGGACCTTTCCATGACGTGCACGAACGTGAGCACGCGCGTCACTGCAACGTGAGCCCCCGGATGCTAATGCAGTCCCCTATGGGAGAAAGTCTGGCATTCTTTGGTGCCCTCTAGGGGCTGGCACTGGAAGCGTTAATTGGGGTGAAAATAATGATTGAAATAATGAAATAAGCAACCATGTCTGGGAAAACAAGCTCAAAAGAAGAAATAATAAACGGTAATAAGAGATCAGGGGCTTTGGCGCAATATATCCGAGGCTTAAGACCCCTCCCAACTTCACTGGATACAGGCACGTGCACACATAGACATCAAAGGGGGCTTGAGCCCCTGCCCTTTTATCCGTCTGTAAAAAGTGCCCTTTCCAGACCATGAATTCAATTTTTACAATAGTGAAAGAAATGGCAGCATTCAAGAGAACTGCCTTGTCCAAACTCTCCTGAACTTGAATGCAGCATCTGTGTAGAAATCCATGCCGTTACGCCACATCGCCAGTATTAACTTGATTATGCTTAGTTCAGTGAGGTATCAAGCACCGAAAATAGCCGACCTCCAAGCTCACAACGAGGTCTGCTATTTTCGAGATTTTCACCAAAAGGCCCTTTCAGAAATTTCAGCCCCTGCCTCTCTAACATTCTTTGCACGTCCCTGACTGGATATGTGGGTCACTCAACGACAACAGGCTTTGGA
>NC_137810.1:23688438-23693438 GCF_963921795.1 Nannobrachium achirus | reverse complement strand
ATCGTCCTGGTATAAAGACCCCCTTAGTTTGATGTTTTGTACATTTTCAGGTGCTAACCACGCCTACATCTGGCTTTGTGTGTATGTATGTCCGTCCGTCCGTATGTCCCGCAAAGCAAACGATGACACCACAACAATTACATAATAATTACAGTATTTATTCTCAAATGCACTGCTCTCTTCACACCGGGTGTGATTTTTATTTTCGAAATGATCTCACACACACACACACACACACACACACACACACACACACACACACACACACACACACACACACACGCGCGCGCACACACGCACACACGTACACACACACACACACACACACACACACACACACACACACACACACACACTTGACAGAGAAGCAGGCTCTGGGACACTGAAATAGTATATGTGCATTTCCAATTTTGCAGAGGCGATGAGCTTCTGTAATGCATACAAACCATATTGCACTACTGAATGGAACGCACGCACACGCATGCACACACACACACACACACACACACACACACACACACACACACACACACACACACACACACACGTATCTGACACACACTGATCACACACACACGCGCGTGCGCATAGGTTTGCCATCATAAAACTGGCTTGCCCAGCTGTAGTGGGATTTGGAGACTGGCACAGCTGGCAGTGCCCTGGCACACCGGGCTTCGTCTGCCTCCTCCTGTGCCAGCCTGAACCTACACTCATCACATTCAAATTCACCAAGGTTCATCAGCCATGCACTGCATAATATCTGTCCCTTACGCTTTTACAATGATACCATTGCCCATTGTTATCAGTTATACTGTATAGCTATATTTGCAGTATATTTCGTCAGTCGGGCATAAACTCGGGCATAAAATCTTCACATGTTTAAGTTTCTTTTGTAAATGATTGCATATGTCATCATACAACAGTGTCGTATAAGATTTGTGAAAATAGCTGATCTAGAAGCTCAAGATGTGTCGCGATGCGACATGTTGCGAGCTTGTAGATCGGCTATTTTCACTATTTTATCATCTTTTAAAATAACAGTTTTGGACACCCGACAACAGTATACAGTATATTGTCACTGTCTGGCAGAAACCTCGTATCTCCAAATTTCAAATGCATATGTTTTTGGTAAATTAAAGCCCTACTTCATCTATCTATAAATGCGAGAAGTCTCTGCGTGTGTGTGTGTGTGTTTGTAATCCGCGTATCTCGAGAACCGTTCGTCCCACCGGCTTCAGATTCGGCACGCGCGTTCCCCGCCGCGGCACGGAGTGCAGTGCCGGGTCTCGACCCGACCCGACGCGCGGTTTTCCCAAACCGGCGCGAAACGTTCGGAATCTCCTTATGCGGGGTTGATTGTTGACATCAGGCTGTTTCTGAGGAAATCGGCGAAAGCTCTGACTCATTGTGACATCACTTCATAAAAGGCTCTGACATCACGTACGCCACATGAGTCAACAAAAAATCTCTGTGAGTGTGTATGTATGTAGGTAATCCACGTATCTCGAGAACCGTTCGTCCCACGGGCACGCGCGTTCTCCATATGGGCATAAAATGAATGCCCCCATATGAGAACCGTTCGTCCCACGGGCACGCGCGTTCCGTCCCACGGGCACGCGCGTTCTCCATATATGGGCATAAAATGAATGCCCCCATATATGGGCATAAAATGGATAAAGGGACACAGACAGACAGATTCAGAGATCTCCGAGAACCGTTCGTCCCACGGGCACGCGCGTTCCGTCCCACGGGCACGCGCGTTCTCCATATATGGGCATAAAATGAATGCCCCCATATATGGCCACGGCACGGAGTGCAGTGCCGGGTCTCGACCCGACCCGACGCGCGGTTTTCCCAAACCGGCGCGAAACGTTCGGAATCTCCTTATGCGGGGTTGATTGTTGACATCAGGCTGTTTCTGAGGAAATCGGCGAAAGCTCTGACTCATTGTGACATCACTTCATAAAAGGCTCTGACATCACGTACGCCACATGAGTCAACAAAAAATCTCTGTGACGCGCGGTTTTCCCAAACCGGCGCGAAACGTTCGGAATCTCCTTATGCGGGGTTGATTGTTGACATCAGGCTGTTTCTGAGGAAATCGGCGAAAGCTCTGACTCATTGTGACATCACTTCATAAAAGGCTCTGACATCACGTACGCCACATGAGTCAACAAAAAATCTCTGTGAGTGTGTATGTATGTAGGTAATCCACGTATCTCGAGAACCGTTCGTCCCACGGGCACGCGCGTTCTCCATATGGGCATAAAATGAATGCCCCCATATGAGAACCGTTCGTCCCACGGGCACGCGCGTTCCGTCCCACGGGCACGCGCGTTCTCCATATATGGGCATAAAATGAATGCCCCCATATATGGGCATAAAATGGATAAAGGGACACAGACAGACAGATTCAGAGATCTCCGAGAACCGTTCGTCCCACGGGCACGCGCGTTCCGTCCCACGGGCACGCACGTTCTCCATATATGGGCATAAAATGAATGCCCCCATATATGGGCATAAAATGGATAAAGGGACACAGACAGACAGATTCAGAGATCTCCATATATGGGCGTGAAATGGACGCAAATAGACAGATATCTCCATATATGGGCATATATGGGCAGACGTACGCCACATGAGTCAACAAAAAATCTCTGTGAGTGTGTATGTATGTAGGTAATCCGCGTATCTCGAGAACCGTTCGTCCCACGGGCACCCGCGTTCTCCATATATGGGCATAAAATGAATGCCCCCATATGAGAACCGTTCGTCCCACGGGCACGCGCGTTCTCCATATATGGGCATAAAATGAATGCCCCCATATATGGGCATAAAATGGATAAAGGGACACAGACAGACAGATTCAGAGATCTCATACGGCATAAAGGGACACAGACAGACACACAGACAGACGGATACAGAGATCTCCATAAATGGGCATAAAATGGACGCAAATGGCATATATGGGCATAAAATTTACGCAGAATCACAAAGATCTCCATATACGGGCATAAAGGGACACAGACAGACAGATTCAGAGATCTCCATATATGGGCGTGAAATGGACGCAAATAGACAGATATCTCCATATATGGGCATATATGGGCATAAAATGGACCCAGAACTATATCTGCAGTGATCTCCATATATGGACATAAAATGGACGCTGACAGACAGACAGATAACAGATATCTCCATATATGGGCATAAATGGACACAGGCAAACAGATGGTCAAAACGGGTCCTATGACAACAGGTATAATGGGGTTTGCATTAAAGGGCGGGGCATTCATTCCCTATTTACGTTGTTCCGAGTTGGCCAGGTCGCCGACTAGACGCTGGGCCGCCCGAAGGGCGGCCCAGCTTCTAGTTATATAAAATTGTCACACAAGTGGCACACAATGCCTCGCAATGCGAGGCGTTGTGTGCTTGTAGATCGACTATTTTCACTATTTTAAATCTTTTTTTAAATAACAAAAAAGGGAAGGTTTTGGACATACAAGGTTTCCACCCGACAACAACAATATGGTACTATACAGTATACAGTATATACAAGCAGAGAACCCGCGGCGTGTTATCAGCCTGCCCAGTAGTGTTGCTGACAACACGTTGTGAAGTGTGCTCAGCTTTCTGTGAGCAGCATTTGTTGGGTTATTACCCCATATGTTCACTGTATCTATAAGTACTGAATGCACTTGACCGACTGACAAACATAGCCCGTATATAACTTTGTCTGCTGGGTGTTCGGAGGACTTTGGAGCATGTAATATTTAGTATTTGTTGCCCTTATCGCACAACAATACTTGTGTCATTATGCAGGAGTGAGGCAGGCAGTGTGATTATATCAATGTTATGCTGGTTGTGATTATCATGCGGCCAATGATCCAGCGAGGTGACATGTCTGAACACGCCAGTGCACTGTGTAGGTGTGTGTGTGTGTGTGTATGTGTGTGTGTGTGTGTGTGTGTGTGTGTGTGTGTGTGTGTGTGTGTGTGTGTGTGCGTGTGTGCGTGTGTGCGTGCGTGCGTGCGTGCGTGCGTGCGTGCGTGCGTGCGTGCGCGCGCGTGCGCTGGCATACCAGAGTGTGTGTGTGTCCCTCAGGCAGTGACAGGCTAATATGCTCCACAGCCTCAGGAACAGGCTGTCCTTGTCCTCCTATCCATTCCTCCTTCCTTCATTCTCTCCCTCCTTTTTTCTCTCCCATGCTTCCTCTGTCACTTTCTGTCTCTCTCTCTTGCTCTACAGTATATGTATTCGTCTTTGGGAGGATATTTTGGGAGAGCTTATACACTTTTCTAAATGGGGCCCGCGTCTGGCCTATTCTCTCTCTCTGTCTGTCTCTCTCTGTCTCTCTCTGTCCCTGTCTGTCTCTCTCTCTCTCTCTCTCTCTCTCTCTCTCTCTCTCTCTCTCTCTCTCTCTCTCTCTGTGTGCACGTGCGCATGTGTGCGCGTGTGGGCACGTACGCCAGTTGGCAGTGTATGTGCCCTCAGGTGTTTATTGACCAGCCTTCTCTCTCTCTTTGAATCTATCTGTCCATCCGTTCATCCCTCCATGCATTTATCCCTCCATCCGGTCTTTTGCCAGAGCCTCATGGTTTGGCACGGCTGTGGACCGAGTCTGTTGTCTCCGACACCTGGCCTAGCACATCCCGGTCCAGCCCTGCTCAGAGTCACTTCTAGTCTGTTCTGCTTCTTGCCAATGTCCTAAAACACTACATTACACACAGCAGCAGAGTGGAAGCCAGTCCCACTGACATGGACTAATCGTAACAGAGTAGTATAATCCATGGCCATGAATTCAGCATTTTCAGGGGTAGAATTCAAGTTGGATTTCCTTTATTGACTAATCATTTCCACAACAAATGATGTCCAACTAAATGATGACTGTTGGCTCTGCTTGCTGTGCTTTGTTCTATTGTGTTGTGTATTGTGGTCTGTTTCATGTTGGGTTGGGTACTTTGGGGAGCTTTCTATCTTGTTGTTTTCTGGGCTGTTCT
>NC_137810.1:23678438-23683438 GCF_963921795.1 Nannobrachium achirus | reverse complement strand
GCTGCCATGCACACGCACACACACTCAATTTACAATTTACAATTAAGGCATTTAGCAGACACTCTAATCCAGAGCGACTTACAAAGTGCAAGATGGGTGTAAGTGGCATGAACCCTAGTCAACAAACGACAGGGTTAATGGTCAAGAAAATAGAGTGCAAAGAAAACAATTAAGTGCTACAAGGTACTGTAACTAGAACTACACTCACACACGCACGCACGCACGCACACACACACACACACACACACACACACACACACACACACACACACACACACACACACACACACACACTGTATATGCATACAAACTAGAGCCTAACCAATGCCAGGTGTTTGGGTCCGATGCCAATCCCGATTTTGGAGAGTCCTAGCCCTAATGTTATGACCGTCAAAACTTTCATTTCATTAACATTTTCGTTTGAGAAGATTTAATTCATAAGCAAAACAATAAATAAAACAAATATAAATAACTTGATTAAAAAATAATTAAGTATATATTTTTTTAGATATGAAAAGACATTTAACGTAATGATAGAATGAACAGGTATATAACAGGAATATAAAAAAAACACACAAACTGAACTTTATTTTATTTACGCTCTTATTAAGCCCTATTCCAATATTTTCAAAAATAGCTTTACAAGCGCACATCACATCGCGGTTTTGAAAATTTTGTGTGATGTCAGTTTGAAAATGGTTACAAATCCAGACATATCGGTTGCATAATATTCTTGCTGAAAAAAATCGAATCTGGCTAAAGCTAAACCAATATTTCAGAAATAATACGGACTGTGTATGTCTCCATTGTTTCTGCTTTTCCTTTTGTAAGGCTTACACAACCAATCTGAGAAGTCCTAACCTAGAGCAGAGTACTGTGTACATAGCAGTGGTGGAAAAAGTACTCACAGAATTATTGAATGCTTTAACTATTGAAAAATAGCAGATATACAAGCTCACAGCGCGGCACCGAGTGCCGCGCTGCGAGCTTGTAGATCTGCTATTTTTGAAAAAGTCGTGAAAATGTGTGCAAATCTTTGAATATAAGTGTTTTCAAAGCGAACGTTTGTAACTCAAATTTTGCTTCTGGGTGGTCCCTGGAACTAAATATTTTGAGATGCGGGTCTGTGGCAAAATAAATATCATTTTGGGGGTCCTTCACATGAAAAGGTTTGAGAACCACTGACACGGTAGTCTCTCAAGAACAGACTAACTGAGCTCCAGTTAAGAGAAAAGGACCTTTTCTTTGACGATGGCTGCATGGCCAGATTGCTGACATAGAAACATAGGGTTTTTCAAAATATCTTAGAAGGATTCAAAAGACATTTCTAGAATCGAGTAAAAATTCAAATTTTCACGATTTTTCAAAAATAGCAGATCTACAAGCTCGCATTCGGTGCCGCGCTGTGAGCTTGTATATCTGCTATTTTTTCATAGTTAAAGCATAAAATAATGATACACAATAATGTGTACCCGTTCTAAATGGGATAAATATCAATACTGCAATGTAGAAATACTCTGTTACAAGTAAAAGTCCAGAATTCAAAATGTACTTGAGAGTAAAAGTACGAAAAAGTAAAAGATGTTTGAAAATAGCAGATTGAAAATAGAAGATCTACAAGCTCACAATCGTGATGCATTGTGAGCTTTTTTCAAAAGCTATTTTCAAATAGCCACGATATAAAATGGGGCTAAAGTGGTTAATGTATGTTTTATAATATTATAATTTATATCTGCAAAGTAACTAAAGTTTTCAAATACATGTAGTGTAGTAAAAGTACAATATTTGGATCCGAGATGTAGTGGAGTAGAAGTAAAAGTGTAGGAAATTGGAAATACTCAAGTAAAGTACAACCAGTAAGACTCCCTAATCGGGAGATAAGCGACCGTTGGTCGCTTATCTCCACAATCTGTCGGTAGATAATGCCGGTCTTATATAAGGGTCATTTGTGTACGGTGTGATGTCATACTGATGTCAGCAGTGTGATGTCATACTGATGTCAGCAGCTATGTCTCTATATATGGAGTTATATGTTGTTCGTGTCCAAATATGGGGCTTGTGAGGTCAGACTTAGTGAGATTCGTCGGTTATCTCCATATATGGAGGGATGTGTTGGTTATCTCCATATCTGGAGATTCAACCTTCAACGTGTAACTATGGCTACCTAACGACTAGCCACATGACGTGAAGGTGAGTGAGGGTCTTTGTAACAGCCACCCCCAGATTTCCCGTGGAAATCTGTACAATATCGAGAAGGCCCGAACGGAAACTCTTAGTCAACTGGCCACCCCATCAAAGAGTAAAGGGACATCAAGGCCTCTCTCTTGTCAATGGGCTGGTGTCGGCCACCCCGTACGGGTTCTAGTCTGAGGTGATAGCCTGCCACCCCGTTAGTAGGCAGGGGTCCCGACAAGCCAAGGGGTCGATTGCACCAGCTTCCTCCTGCCGCGAAGGGTGCCAGCATGACTCACACCATCCTTCCTAGACGATTTTGACATCTTGTTACTAATCTGTCGGTAGATAATGCCGGTCTTATATAAGGGTCATTTGTGTACGGTGTGATGTCATACTGATGTCAGCAGTGTGATGTCATACTGATGCGGAGATATGAGCAGGGCAAAGGTGTGACGTGTGACGTGTGACCGACCGACGGACGGACGGCCGGTGGAGGTTTTGATACTAAACTGCGACCTGACGGTCGCAAATACCTCAAAACTGTTGAAGATGAGTACATCTCTGCTGTCGGGCCGAAACCTCCTAACTCCAAAATGTTCATTTTCGGGTAAAATGAGCTCAACTGGAGTTAGGAGGTTTTGACTGAAGCACCTTTTACTACTTTTCATTGGTTCAATACCAGTAAGACTCCCTAATCGGGAGATAAGCGACCGTAGGTCGCTTATCTCCACAAATAGGGCAAACATTTGTTTTTCCTAAATCTTCCTGATCCATGTTGATGACATGAGAGTAGACATGCTGTGTAGTGATTTTCGTGATTTTAGGGCAAAATCTGTAGGAGTTACGGCATTTTATGTGAGCTGCAGTGGAGGGGGTCCTCCACTGGGGGCGCCACCACTTTTGCATCCGTTCTGGAGCAGCAGGAGTCGGTGGTCCCTGGGAATTCCCCGTGAGCAGCCCCGTTGGCGTGGTCATTTGGTCATTTTTGCACATTTGGTCATTTTTTACATCTGGGGGTCCCCCAGGGACCTGGGGGTCCCTGGAGCTCCGGGGGTCCTTGGAGGTTGTAGTTTGGCAGGCAAGGAACGTGTGTGCAAAATTTGGCATGGATCGGGGCAACGGTTGCGGAGATATGAGCAGGGCAAGAGTGTGACGTGTGAGGTGTGACAGACAGAGGGACTGACACTACTTACACTACTTACAGTACTTACACTTTGTGGAGGTTTTGATAGTAAATGCGACCTACGGTCGCAATTATTTTAACCAACACACAGACGTAAAGGGTTTTCAATAGCCCTGATTTATGCAAAAAGAGTTGTCCAAACGGGTGGAGTTAGCGGGTTTTGGCCAGACAGTGATGATATGACATCAAGCCCTCACTGATGGCTCATTAATACTCGTCCCTTTGATGAAAATAGCAGCTCTACAAGCTCACAACACATAGATTTACGGCATGGCACGCCGCCGTACGACAACATACAAATCTGATCTGATGATTCATTTGCAGACATTTCCATCTAAACAGTTGCTTTGCTCTGCCAGGGCATCAGTGTGTGGGCTGGGGTTTGTGCTTTTGAAGCAATTTAATCGATTCCAGACGTGATCAATCAATCGCAGAAAAAGCACTCAATTCCATTCCAAATAGTAATTCAATATACGTCTGCTAAGTGCAGTGTAAATAAGTAGAGATTATTGCCTAAGGCGATATTGATGATATCCCTCCTTGGACATCCTGTTTTTCTTTTTTCCTCTCTCTCCTTTTTTTTCTGACAATACAGTAGGTGTGAGGAAATGGTGAAGATTGATTTGGAGTTAAACCCTGTTTGCTGTGTGCACAGGCACGTGCACTCATAGACATCAAAGGGGGCTTGAGTCCCTACCCTTTTATCCATCTGTAAAAAGAGCCCTCTCAAGACCAATGTGTTTTTTTACTATGGTGAAAGAAATGCAAATGCCCCCTTTCCATTCCATAACTGAAGGCAGCATTCAAGAGAATTGCCTTGTCCAAACTCTCCTGAACTTGAATGCAGCATCTTATGTTGAAAGAATTGCCTTCTCTGTGTAGAAATCAAGCATCGAAAATAGCCGACCTCCAAGCTCAGCTTGGAGGTCGGCTATTTTCGATATGTTCACCAAAAGGCCCTTTTAGAAAGTTCAGCCCCTGCCTCTCTAACATTCTCTGCACGTCCCTGTGTGTGCGTGCGTGTGTATGTGCGCATATTGCAAGCGTGCATGCCTGTACATCTGTGTGTCACATGTGTGTTGGCTGGTGTGTGTGTGTTGCAATCTCTAGAGAAGAGAAGGTCACACCGCTGTCAGTTTGATCAATATTGACACTACGTGTATGTGTGTCTGTTTGTCTGTATGTGTGCGCGACTGCGCGCGCGCGTGTGTTTGCATTTGTGCGACCGATTATATTGGGAGTTTGTGTACACACACAGCTGAGAATTCAGTCTTTGTTTCTGAGCATTTGTGTACTGTACACGTGCGTGAGTGAGTGTCTGTGTGCGCATAACATGGGCTTTTGTAGTAGTTTGTGCTTGCTCAACAAGCAGCCGTGCATCCATCCATACATAGTGCACACTCTGTGCTAACAACAGTGTTGATTCTTCCACATGTGGTTTTAACAGTACACCTGTAGCAATGTTTGCTTCAGAAAAGACAATAATGGATACCATTGTTGTTCGGGTACTTGCTCACTATTCTGACCATTCAGCACAAAACGTCAATATTGTATATCATTGCGTTGATACTGTGTAAGCTTTCAATTGTCAACTGTCTATATCTTGTGTGTTGTGTGTTCCTGAAATAGGCTATGCTATGGG
>NC_137810.1:23650938-23675938 GCF_963921795.1 Nannobrachium achirus | reverse complement strand
GACTTTATGTAGACTGTCTATAATGTTAGTTAGGTTTCAGCCTGTTCACACCGCAGTTTAGTTCCATTATAAAATTGGAACATTTTAAAAATATATATTAAAAAAAGCAGAATGTGAAAACAATGCATGAAGATACTTCCCCAGTAGTTCAGTGTCATCGATGCACACGCACGCACACACACACACACGCACGCACGCACGCACGCACGCACGCACGCACGCACGCACGCACGCACGCACGCACGCACTCACGCACGCACGCACGCACGCACGCACGCACACACACACACACACACACACACACACACACACACACACACACAGTCAGACACTCTCCTGGATGGTTAGTCTCGTACAGAGCCACGCCACAAAACTCTCTTGAAAGGGAGCATTCAGGTTTTCAACACTGGAAACTTGTTTACCGTGTGGTTTTGCAGTAGTGTAGCAATCTATAAGAGGTTTGAACTATGTGTGTGTCTGTGTGTCCAAATCTAATCCCACACACTGCTGGGCTGATTTCTTACACTGCCAGTAGTCCACAAAAGTACCTCCTCTTTTTTTGTCACATATGTTTAATAGTTTTTTTTAATGTTCAACTTAAACTTCATAATGGAAGTCTAAGGGGCTTTGATTGGTTGAAACCTAGACATTCGTCATAAGGTAATCTGACATATTGATGACAGACGTCATAAAAGACTGACACAGGTGTTTATTCACTGTGTACGGTTTTAAATCACAAGTCAAAATTTGCCAAAATTCCTTTTCACGGATGGCGGCAAAACTGTCAGACAGTAGCTGTGACACCAAATGAAAGTGAAAGAGATTGTTTTCAGGCAAAGCGAAATGCACACATCAACTAGACCATCTCTTGTGGGAGAAGGTGCTAATCTTTAAAGGGTTGAATTATGTACATAATTTCCTTAGACCGTTAGGTTTTGGACTGAATTTGAACTCCTTTGTTTAGGTTCCTGTCATTGTGTCGACAGATGTAGAGTCAGAGTGACGGAGCAAATGCATATGAGAAATATGTCTCTGCCTGTGAACTCGCATTCACCCCCATAGAATATCTTATCTCCGCTCTCTCTCTCTCTCTCAGGCATCAGGCCAAGAGGCCGTTTCATTTAAAAAAGAGAGACTGGAGCTGGAAATAGAGTGAGAGAGATAAGATAAAGCAGAGAATAAGAAACAGAGAGATCAGTCCATACATATATATATCGTTGCTGTCGGGTGAAAAGCTTGTACGTCTTTTTTATTATTATTTTAAAACCATTTTTATATAGTTCTGTGTGACACTCTTGATGAAGTAGTAAGGCATTCATTTACAAAATAATATATCGTCACTGTCGGGCAGAAACCTCATATCTTCAAGTTTCAGTTTTTTTGCAAATAAAGCCCTGCTTCATCATACACACAAGTAGTGAAAACAGCAGATCTACAAGCATACAACGCCTTGCGGTGCGAGACGTTGTGTGCTTGTAGATCGGCTGTTTTCACTAGTTTAAATAATTTTTTAAACGATACATACAAAACCAACGGTTTTGTACATACAAGGTTTCCACCCGACAACGACGATATATATATAAAGTTGAAATATGGAGTTGCAAGGTTTCTGCCAGACAGCAACGATACAATTAATGGTATCAGCCCTTGCATGAGCACACAAATAGACACCACTGTACGTGCGTGTGTGCACATGCACGCGTGTCTGCACGTGTGCGCGTCTCTCATCCATTCTCACGAGAGAGAGAGAGAGAGAATGAATGGGGAGATAGATGAGTGTTGAAAGAGAACACAGAGGAAGACGGAGAGCTTTGTCTAATAGAGGAACAGAAAGAACAGAGAGAAAGAGAGAGGTGAGACGGAGTGGAGAGAGCAGAGGTGAGAGAGAAGTGGGGGAACAGAGAGCAGAGTGAGAGAGAGAGGGGTGGTGGCGGGGCGGGGCGGGCAGACTGGGATCATGCACAAAAGCGGGTCTGTATCTTTATTAGAGAGAGGAGCAGTCGTACTTCAGCCTGACCTTGGCTGGCTGGGTAACGGTTATTATTATCGGAACTGACGTCAAACTTTCTCTCTGTCACCCACCTCCACCACCGCCCCCTTCTCTCTCTCTCTACCTATCGCTTCTTCCCTGTTCTGCCCCATCCCAGAGGGAGCACCTAGTAGGGTAAGTAACCGTGTGTGTCAGCGTGTGCATGCTTTATATACTGTAAAGTCTTGACGCACTCTGTACCCCTATGCGTACTTCTGGGTTCATGTACGTGCATACATCAGTGTGTACAAGTATTGTACATCCACTTGCCTCTTTGTGTGCGTGTGTGTGCATGTGTGTGTGTGTGTGTGTGTGTGTTTGCATGACAGTGATAAACAGAGGGAAATGGAGAAACGCTGTAAAGAGGCCCGCTAGAAAAAAGGGAAAGCAGTGTTTTCCTGGCTCACAGCCACATGTATTGTAGTCCAGCTCCAAGACAGCCACAGTGTCATCTCGCTGCTAACCTTCAGCATCCCAAGGGTTTTTCATGTGCATCACATCTATACTCTCTGGACGTTTCACTGACTTCAACGAAACGTAACAATACAAGGCAACGGTAGATCAACTGAGCATTCATTCATCACTAGTCCATACTCCATACTCCACATGTTCGGGCTACGGGATGCAACCGGATCCTGTAGCCTACACAGGACTGCGAATAGCAAATGCAGAGTTCATAGCCCGCTACGAAAATGCCAATAAACAGCTTTTGGCTAATTTGGCTTAACCACTTTTACCCTGGTGTATGCAAATAAATCAAATGATCCTGAGGTACTGGTAATGCAGAAATGGAGAGTCAAAACGAAGCATACGTTAACTTAGATATCTGCTATCTAAGTCTAGGAGTTCAGTAGCTCCTTGCACATATGAACATTTTTAGGCAAAAACTAGAGCAGCAGTTCTTAACCTTCCGTCTTGGAAAACACATTCATATAAGTGGCTTTTAAGCTTTGTGACGAATGCCTATTTCAAGTAAGATCATGAATATTTAGAGGCACTACTTCTCCCGACCAATAATTAATGAAGTAAAATAGACAGAAAGTGGAAAATATATTTCATCATGATTCCAGACATCACTGTCGTGTGCTTCTCTGTTTGGATCTAGGGGGCTGATCTGGGGGGAAGTTTCATTATGTGGTGGCAACAAAATAGCTATAGGCCTATCTGCTTAATTTATACTCATCGAATACAGATGTCGCACAGCAAATGTAGATCAGCTATTTTCGCTGTGCGACACCACCAAAGTATAAATCCGGATTAAGTGGTCAAATACATTCTGGTTATGACCATTCATGTGAGGTTGACTTTGCATAATCTTATGACATTTTGTTTAATTATGTTGAGTTATAAGGCAATGCTGCAGTTGCCCTTTAAAAATGAACTGAGTGATAGGCTTTCTGTAATTATTCTAAGGAACGGTTACAGCTCAGCCATTTTATATGATGTTATTGTTAATGCTGAAGTTCTCACTAAGTAAAAAAAAACAATTTTTCGCCTATTGGTTTAGTGTTCGGCTATTTCCCCCGTAAAATTTTTACTTTGACGTATGACAAAGTATAAATCAGGCTTGAGTGGTTAAACCTCGCTTGAACAAATCACTAGATTCCATGGATGCCAGGATTACAGGCCTCTATGGCATAATTACCATTTTTGTCAAAGAATCTAAAAAAGGTCATTCCAAAACAACTTGATTTTATGACCGAAAACAACATATTTGAGAACTTTCTACATTATGTGATCTTACTATACAGTAGGTCACAGAGCAGACAGCACTTCTTACAGGGACGGAAAGCATTATGCTATGGGAATGCTGTGTTGTTTTAGATCATTTTTTGAGTGCAGTGTTTGAAAGCATTGATCTTCGGCAAATGCTGGATGGTTGAGCAATATTGGTTCAAAGCATATCTTTCATGTAGAGCATTTGTGCTGAGAATTTGTGATTCTTTTTCATATGATGCTAACATTCCTTACAACAAGATGCTGGGCTCAATTCTTTATGTGTGCTCTATGCTATAGGCTCTGTTATATTGACCTTGAAAGCCCCCAGTGAACAGCTTTACCAGTCTTGAATGATGACTTACACTATATCAAGTGCTGGGTGGCATAGAACTTCTTTCTGCCAACAAGGACTTGCTTAAAACATTGTTTTTGAAGCACTTTGAAAAGTAATAAGATAAGTATGATAATAAGATAATAATATGTAAGTGAATGGCAATTGACATTGTGCCATGAAAATAAATAAATACATAATTTATTTGAATTCAGTTTAAGTCCATGGCTACGGCTAGGCCAGTTCACTGTGGCTGCAAACTGAAAAGTTGTGTTAACATTCCCTCACAGTTGCTGCAGACAGCTGGCCTTCATCAAAATGACTGGCGATAACAGAAAGAAAGACAGAGAAAGCGAGAGACAGACAGACAGAGAGAGAGACAGACAGGGAACGATTATAGGGAAAAAAATGAACAAAGGAGGTTGTAAAGAGGAATGGTTGTTAAAAAAAAGGTCTTTGTATTGACTTTATTGCAAACTGAAAATGATTTAAGACTACGAGAGCTATTACTCCCTTCCTCTATCCCCACTGAAACTGTTAACATAATTTAATTGCAAGACACATTGCTGATGTTTAAACACCGGCCAAATATTTCTCTCAAGAGTTCTGCTTTGTGCTAACGTTACGGAATAAAGGAGCGAGCAAGAGAAAGAGTAGGGAGAGAGAGAGAGAGAGAGAAGGCAGAGGAGGGATGCAAATCAATCGCCATTTGTTATAAAGCCTTGCCTCTAAAGCGTTTTGGAATTTTAAACGGAGGGGAAGAAAAGGGCAGCGAGAGGAAGTTGAGAGAGAGAGGAGAAGATAAAGCAGGGGAGAGGAGAAGAAAGAAGAGAGGGAAGTTTGTCAAGCCGCACTGAGGTTCATTGTGCGCCTTTGGGCCCTCCTGTGTCTCTGTCCTGCTCTCCTTCCTGTCAGTCCACTGGGCTTCCTGTCTGTCTGGTGGTGGGCGTGTGAGAACCTCTCTGTTCTTGTCCGTCCACGCAGGGGGACAGATAATAGGATGCGGTCCTTACTGACCTGCTAACCAGTGTTTTGATCTGCTGAGTGCTGGACCAGTGACTCTCAAAATGTTCTGGATCAGGACCCACTTGGAAATCGGCAAGCAGCAAGATTTGTGAACTGTTGCAATAAAAGAAGGATAGCGAATGGAATACAACCACCCTAAGGACTACAAACCATTGAGTGACCTCTAGTCTAGACCTACTGCACATATAAACAGATCTGCTACCTTTAAACACATTTTAAAGTTCTTTTTTTTGTATACTATTTAAAATCGTTTTGACAAAAAAAAGATGCTATTTGTCCCAAAGCGACCGCAAAAGATTGCTGCTAGTTGTTTCAACAAGCTTTATACCCTGTTTATATAACATACCAGTATATGTAACGACAAAATGTGACATGAAATAAAAATCTTGTTGTATCAATGGTAGTGAATGAGTTAAGTTCCTATTTATCGGTATCACACTGAAAACGAAGTTATATACTATTAATACCATGAAATCTTTTTTGACATAAATGTTCTATTCTCATTCAAATCTTAGCAACATTCAACTTGCAACATCCCCACGGCCCACCAGTATAGTATAGGCCCTGGCCCACAGGTGTCGAGAATACCCTGCGCTAGAGGCTGTATTGTAAATATCCCTGCACAGCTTTATAGGGCGATAATGAGGGTCATATTTTATGGGGCGGCTGCTGTGTCATGGGGGGAGTGCTGCTAATTACGTTTAGATGGTTGTCTGGTGCGCTTGTGTGCAGGTCTTCTTGACCTGTGCTCATGTCTCCTGTCGTGCATGACTGTTATTTCTGTTTCGTGAGTGTTAGTGTGTGTTTGTTGTGTGTCCTGTACGGTATGTGTTGCTTTATGGCTTTTCTCCTGCTGACATCAGCTGTGTTTTATGTTTATCTGTGTGTGCGTGTGTGTGTGTGTGTGTGTGTGTGTGTGTGTGTGTGCGCGCGCGCGCGTGTGTGTGTGTGTGCGTGGGTGTGGGTGTGTGCGCATGTGTCTCTCCCCAGAGTAAGTCGGTGTCGTCGACAGACAGCCAGCCGGCTGAGGACCGCCAGGGTCCATCTGGAGGTTACTCCTCCTCACAGGGAGGTGCTGAGGCCAAGAGGAGGCGCTGTGACGACAAGGAGTCCCTCCCACCCCACTCCTATGTACGGTTGTGTGTGTATAGCTGTGTGTTTATGTGTGCACATTTGTGTGACATTGTACAGTATGACACCACGTACACATGGCACGTATGGCATCATAGATTTCAGTTCAGCTTCAGTTCTTCATGCACCATGAGCTGAGCTATTTTAGAAAGTACATTTACACAATATGGATCTGAAAAAAAGGGGTAAGTGCCAGTATTTTAGCGCAATATCTCTGGCGTGTTGCAGGGCCTTTGTCTAGAGCTTGGCCCTTTGAATCATTCAGTGTTTCCCCCCTTGCGGTGCCCCTGTGACTGCGTAATGGTATAGGCTTACACTATGTTTATTTAATATCCCCCACTGTGAGACATAGCAAAAGAATGTATCCAGAACCATGAAATGATATGAGAACCTATTGTGAAGTGAGCAGTGCTAGTTAATTTCCTTAAGCGTCACGCAAAGCTTGGCCAATGTGACACTGGGCGTACAACAAACTTTTTGGGGCCCGGACAAAGCCAGATTTTGGAGCCTAGCTTCTTCCAGGAGCACCACTCAAATAATAGAAAAAATAGAAATATATATATACTTTTTTTTTTGATAAAAGCTTTTTTGTACACGTTTAAGTACTCATTTACCTGGCTAGCCTACATGTTTGCACCCCTAATGGAGATGTGCGCCGCCGCCGAGTCAGGGAACATTGTAACGTGAGGAGAGATGGCCAAAGCAGATAGCTGTAATGAATAAGATGGCTGTCTGTTTGCAGTCTGGACCATTGATTGACATTCGGGGCCTGTCTGTCACAGTGTGAGCCCGCCTTCAGCTGAATCAGATTGACACGATGCAACGTTCAATGTTCCCCTCTATTAGTCTACATGCAGCTAGAACAGACTGGATGGATTTAATGTCCTAAATACTTTAGTCTGCTATACCCAGGACCAGTGCTCCTCAAAGTGGATTCCAGGGCCTCTGTGGGTTCCTTTATGGGGGTCTAAACCCATACAAGCCTGTAACTCTAACTGTATACAAATGGAACCAAATGGACCCTAACAGGTCCATTTGGTTCCATTTGTATACTGTCAGAGTAAAGGGGAGACCTTGAAATCCACTACTGTATATCAACACACTCATTCCCCATTTTCACTTTCTCTCCCTCTCTCTTTCTCTCTCTCTCTCTCTCTCTCTGATTGATTGAATACGTTATTAACAGTTTGCAAATAGTACAGTGGTACGATTATACAGTGGTGCTAAAAGGCACAAAAAGCCCTAAGGTCTTGTTTCCATTGTGGTCCTGTGTATTCAATTCATTGAGATATTTAAAGACAATAACATAATAGTCATCATCAGTTAGGACTTAGGTGGGGGAGGTCATTTCTGGTGTTAAATCTCTCTCTCTTTGTCTCTCTGTCTCTCTCTCTCTCCCCCCCCCCCCCTCCTCTGTGTGCTTCCATACTCTTGGTGTAGTAATGGTTTTGACTCCGTTATAATTAGGAAGTGATGTCATGCTGATGTCAATAGGAATATCAGGCCATGATCACATCAAAGCACTGTTGCCATGGTGACTAAGTGCCATCGCTGTCACCCCTGTTCCAAGCAAGAGGAACATGGAGAGGAGAGACAGCAGTGATATAGCTAAGAGCTGAGAGGGTGGCCAAAGACTCTGTGTGTGTGTGTGTGTGTGTGTGTGTGTGTGTGTGTGTGTGTGTGTGTGTGTGTGTGTGTGTGTGTGTGTGCGTGCGTGCGTGCGTGCGTGCGTGCGTGCGTGCGTGCCTGCGTGCGTGCGTGCGTGCGTGCGTGCGTGCGAGCGCGCGTGCGTGCGTGCGTGTGCGTGCGTGTGCACTCTTTTATTACTATACTTGTGAGTACTTATGAGGACCAAATGTCTCCAAAGAATTGTATAATTTGGGACATAGACATTGTGATTTTCCCTTGGTCTTTGGTCCTCACAAGAGAAATGGTTGTTTTATGGGTAAAATAAATCTATATTCCGTTAGGCTTACAATCAGGAAAAGACTGAGGCCCAAAATGACTTTTTTTTCCTATCGATTATTCACGCCATGGAGACTTGAGTTCAATAATATTTTTTTTGTATTTGTCGCATTCCTAAAACAAACACAAAAATTTACCTCCATTGATTCCGGATGGAGACCCAATGCTCCCCATCCCATCATTTTTGGGGTGAACTACTCCTTTAAGATTAGAGTTTCCCCAATTAAATACTTTGTTGTGTGGCGATATCACGCAACAGAAAATAGAATATAGTGTGTGTGTGTGTGTGTGTGTGTGTGTGTGTGTGTGTGTGTGTGTGTGTGTGTGTGTGTGTGTGTGTGTGTGTGTGTGTGTGTGTGTGTGCGCGCGTGTGTGTGTGTGTGTGTGCATGTGAGGGCCTGCATCTCTGTCTGTCCTAGATGTTGTATGATCTATTCAGAGGCAAAAGGAAGCAAAGTGTAGGAGCTGATATTGATTTATCAATCTGTCTTGTTTGTGTGCCTGGGTGTGCATGTTTACAACAGTGTATTGTACGAGTGTGTGCACGGTGCACCTACTGTATAAATAATACAGTCCTTCAGTACAACTATCCATCATCTTCTTAGCAGTTATTCTATTCTGTTGATTCATTTCTTGATTAATCAATCATTTTCTTCTCTCACTTTTCCTTTATATCAACAAGAAAAAATCCAATAGATTTTATTTTACGATCAATTAAATTGATGTTACATCATTCATTTTGTGTTAACATTGTATCACACTTGCACAATTTTAAAATGGATCAAATTGATTTGTTGGATGACGTCTTGGAGTCCTACTGACCGTGTCCTCTCTGTCTCAGTCCTACTGACCGTGTCCTCTCTGTCTCAGTCCTACTGACCGTGTCCTCTCTGTCTCTCAGGACAGCGATGGAGACAAGAGTGAAGACAACCTGGTGGTGGACGTCTCTAACGAGGTGAGTTGACCATTTCTCCATCCTTTATGTACCATGTACAGTTTGTTCTACTGATAAGTATTTGCGTAAACTGTGTCATTCAAAAAATTACTGCACACCAGTACATCCCCTTGAACAGTGGTTTCCAAACCGGTGTGCAGAGCAGACACGTCTAGGTGTGCCTTGAGATTTTGCGACAGCCGCACACATGCAATTATACAAATTGAATGTTAAGATTTATTTTATTTAATATATCAGCACTCTTTTCCCAGTGGAGAGCCACATTCTTTACCCTGAAAAAGATTGAAACATTTCACCAGTTTCAATCTGGCACCCCTATTTTGGGCATGTAATTCAGGCTTTTTTTTTTTCTTTTCTCCACAATCTTTCAAAAAGAGCACACTATTTCCACTATGAATACAGGTGTGCCTTGAGATTTTGACGTGCCCTTCGGCGTGCCTTGGGCACAAAAAGTTTGAAAACCCCTGACCTAGAAAATAATGATGTTCTTTAACCAACGGCTTATTAGAGCTGCGCGTCCCGCTGTCACAGAAAATACCTCCCGACTCCAGCCTCGCCCAGACATGACTGCGCTACCATGTCATTATGTAAGCATTATATGTCCCTGTCATAAAGCATATGTCTCTGACTTCAGACCAGCCCACATACTGTACCACCAAGAGTTGTACAACCCTACCACAGAATATAACTCTGACATCTCGCAAACCCACATATTACCGCGCAGCCACGTTGTCGTGCAAAAAGTTGTTCGTCTTTGTCACAGAAAGTATCGTTGACGTCGTAGGGCTAAGCCACAAATGACTAGCAGTCTTTATCCACGCGCCGCACTCTGACACCACGCTGCAGCCCACACATCAATAAAGCACGAGTCCCACATTAGCCGGAGCTGCAGCGCCGGCTGAAATGCGTACTAGAAGGACCCGACGCAGCCTGGATCCGTTCTCTGTCCTCACGCTAACCCTGTCTGTCTGGCAGTGTTTATCATTTGGAAGTTACACTAGTGAATCTGCTCCACGTTAGCTAGTTGGAGAGTGTGTCGGTCGTTCCACTTGTCCCTTGTGTAACCCTGCGTGTACAGTTAATGAATGTGGCGTGTGCGTAATGTGTGCTCCATGTGTAATGCATGTAGTTGTTTGGGCGTGTCTTGTGATGGCGTGTGGCTATCTCTCGATCAGTTTCTCTATCTGTCTGAGACAGGGTTGCATTAGATTGCGTGTCCTTGTGCCTGTTGAGAGAGAGAGTGGGGGTGTGTGTGTGTGTGTGTGTGTGTGTGTGTGTGTGTGTGTGTGTGTGTGTGTGTGTGTGTGCGTGTGCGTGTGTGCGTGTGTGTGTGTGTGTGTGAGAGTGCGTGCACGCCCCCGGTGTTGGGAAACATGAAACACTTTAGTAGGTAGCAAGCCAGCGCGCCTGCTGCAGCAGACACCTTGTAAATGGGAAGCATTCTTATGTAAGCTCATTTTCACACACCGCTGTTTGTGTTGTCTCCTAGCGAGCCATGTCACTCCCACGTACGTGCACGTGCACACACACACACACACACACACACACACACACACACACACACACACACACACACACACACACACACACACGCGCACTGGCTTTAGCTATCTCTTATTCCAACTTGATTGTTTCTTCTGCGATTCCCTTGCAATGTTTCTCTTGGTTGTCTCTCCCTCTTTTGTTGTTCTTTTTTTTGGGGGGGGGGCCCTTTTCTCTGACTCACTCCTTCTTCTCCTCTTCCTCCCTCTCCCTCTCCCTCACCCTCATTAGATAACTGCAGTGAGCTTTATTTAATATATGCAAAGCCATTTTTGCCCCTGGAATATTTTACTTCCTTAAATACTTCATGCGGTGTACCGAAATATGTTTTATTTAAGCCCTCTGTATTTTGATATTGCACACGAAAGCGGAACCGGTCTCTTGTGTGATTTGGATTCTGGTATAATGGGAGTGGGGGGAAAAAGTGACAAATGTGTGTAATGGTAGGAAAAAAGAAGGGAAGGTCTCTGGTGGTAGTATTTGTGTGCATGTGTGTGTGTGTGTGTGTGTGTGTGTGTGTGTGTGTGTGCGCGTGTGTGTGTGTGTGTGTGTGTGCGTGCGTGCGTGTGGGCATGTGGTTAATGAGTTTGGGTTTCATTGCTGTCGGGCAGAAACCTCTTATCTCTATATTTGAATTTTTGTCTCATGGCATTGGCGACGTGTTTCCAGCTTGTAGATGGGGTCATTTTTGCTATATTTTTTAAATTGGAATCCTGAATAGCAACAGTTTTGGACATACAAGGTTTTTTCTACACGACAGCGACGGTGTGCTTGTTCATGTGTGTGTGCTGATCACACAGGCCCAGTGAGAAGTGCTTACTCCAGCACTATGGCGTTCTGGGGGAGGGAACAGTAGAAGTGGATGTAGTGATGAAGGCACACATCTGGGGAGGGAACAGTGGAGGTGGATGTATTGATGAAAGCACACTATACTATCTCCAGGGGCCAGGGCTGCACAGTGTCCAGTGTTTGAAATCTCGAAATATAGCAAATTCCCTTTACAATGTACAGACAGACCAGGGATGCAATTAATTATTCTAGCGATTTACTTTTTGTGATTAATCAAATAATCAGGAAGCAGCATGTTATTCAACACCTTGGGCTCTATTTTGATTGTCTTAAGTACTGTACCAGCCCTTACAGTATGCCTTAACTTAAGACCTGGAGGCGTGGCAGGTATAGCTCATGCTGTTCTGCCACTCAAAACAGCCAAACAGGTCTTAAGTTAAGGCATAAGAGCTGGTACTTAAGACAATCAAAATAGAGCCCTTTAGGTGTTTGTATTTATTTTTTATATTTCAACTGTGTTTTTACTTCAGTGTGTCAAAATATTGAAATATTGAAAAAGATAAAAGTTGTAACAACATGTTGTGATGTGACGTGTTGTTGTGACCTTGTAGCCAGGCTATTTTCACTATTTGATTATATATATACTGTATATGTATATATTTTTTTAATTTTGGAAACGTATTGCCTATAATGACATGCTTAAAATAGGGATAGATTGTTGGTCGATTATTTTATAAAACTATTGATTGTCAATATATTTTTACATAATTGATTTAATCAATTATTTTAACTGTTGCAAACCGACAATATTGTGACTTGCAAGTTAATATTTTTATATAGATTTCCTCAAGCAACTGAGATTTTCCTTCTGTATGTTACTTCATTGGCTCACTACAATCTCTTGTTTAAATTTGTACGATGGTGTCGCACACTGTCTGTACTTGTGTTTCAAGTGGCCAAATATGGCAGATTCCCTTTAAAAGGTAATTCAAAGATTTGTTTATATATATATATATATATATATATATATATATATTATCTTCAAAGAACTAAGGTTTTCCTATGTTATTTATTTCTTCTTCTTTTTTGTGGACAGTATTTTTTATTGAGAAGCAGACACCGCAGCAAAGAAATATAAATCTAGAACGTTGGCTGCAATGAGGTCACACTTAAAGTACACTAAAAGAATCTGGGTCCACTTCACTTTTACACTCTCAGGGTAAAATGAACACTCGGTAGCTTTGCTGTGTACAGTAGACAAACTAGGGATAGAAGGGCTAATCAAAAACAACACAACAAAAATATGCTAGCTGCCAGTAGGGCTCACCGAGTCACACCCAGTCCGTGTAAACTTTTGATCACCAGTGAACCGAATCAAAGCATCAGCGCTGTATTTTTCTTTGCCTAGTATGATGTTTATATTGGACATAATTTGGCTGTCTCGACTGTGCTCATAAATAATGACTTTATGAAGCTGACCTGGCACGCATGAAGAGAACCTGATAGCATCGCTAGCAAGTTGGCTGTACATCACACAGCCTATGACATAATTTCTCCATTTGTAACTCGGAGAGTGTACCGATATGTACACTCGCAAATTAACACTGCTGTGTACAGTATCATCTCGTACTCTGGGCACTCCTTTGACCGGAGGTGTAAAAAGTACTCACATTCTTTACTTGATTAAAAGTATCAATACTGCAATGTAGATGTACTCCGTTACAAGTAAAAGTCCAGAATTCAAAATGTACTTGAGTAAAAGTATGAAAGTGTTGGCATTAAAATGTACTTAAAGTAATAAAAGTAAAAAGTACAACATGTTTGAAAATAGCAGATCTACAAGCTCATCACGACACGTTGTGAGCTTGTAGATCGGCTATTTTCAAATAGCCAAGGTATAAAATAGGGGCTAAAGTGGTTTGTGTATGTTTTATAATATTATAATTTATATCTGCAAAGTAACTAGTAACTAAAGTTTTCAAATAATTGTTGTGGAGTAAAAGTACAATATTTGGATCCGAGATGTAGTGGAGTAGAAGTAAAAGTATTGGACATTGGAAATACTCAAGTAAAGTACAAATACTTCAAAATCTTACACACAGTACAGTACTTAAGTAAATGTACTAGTTACAACACTGATCACACAGCCTATGACATAATTTCTCCATTTGTAACTCGGAGAGTGTACCGATATGTACACTCGCAGAGTTGAATTAACACTGAGTATTTGACTGTGTATCATCTCGTACTCTGGGTGCACTTCTTTGACACAATGTTTTCCCCCTGTATTTCTCTGTGTTTGTTATAGGAGCCCAACTCGCCCGCTGGCAGCCCCCCTCACTCCCCCCATGGAAACGGCCTGGACCGGGCCCCCACCCTGAGGAAAGAGCTCCCTGGCTCCCCGGGCGCCGGAGACTCAGCCTCTTCTCCCAACCCCCGCAGTCCGACCCCCGGAAAGGCCAAGGACCCTGCACAGGTACTGTACTGTACCGTAGGAAGGCCTGGAGAGAAAGCTTTGTAGGGAAGGTCATTTATCCCTGGTGTTGTTATAACCCTTCTTTATCATCCAGGGACTACTGTACTCTGCAGGCAGTGCAGCTATAGCGTAAACGTCCTTTATGGTAACCTGCTACTACATAATGTTTTATGTTCTTTGTGTTTTTACTGTGCCAAGAAACCCAGGCCAATTACCTCGCCTTTGTTGTTGCCCAAAGAGAAAATTGTGCTTCATTTCACTGCATACAGTCGGGTTGGGTCACCTTCCTTGTTATTTCTTACCATTACACCCACAGTCTTCTTTGAACAGGAAAACTCTCTGAACCCATCACGCGTACAGTAGAACCATTAACCAAGTGGCAGGGTCTGAAGAAGTAACTACTATTTATGTTTTAACGCAAAGGGGGTGAGTCTGTACACTACAGTATGTATGTACTGTAGAAACCTGCCTTGGAGAAAGGAGGCCGGGTGAGTCATTGGAGGGGTTCCATGTGGGTGTCTCACTTCATAGAGATACTGTAGCGCACTGTTTCCCAAACAGTGGGTTGGGTACCATTTTCTTTTCCTACAAAAAATAAAATATATGTTTCAAAAGATGAAAATCATTTTTAGAAAAAAACAAAAACAAATAGGAATTCAAACAAACACATTTAAGAAATTCAATAAATAAAATATTATAATTATGTAGTATGTAAGTAGTGAAACTAGCTGATCCAAAAGCTTGCAACATGGCACGAAGCAACGCGTTGCACGCTTGTAGATATGCTCTTTTCATTAGTGTGGATCCCTGGCAAACGTCTAATCTGTCTTTTGGGAAAGGTTTTGGAACCACTGCTGTAGCGCATGACTCATCTCCCTCACTTTGATCCTCCCTGCAGATGGACAAGTCCCAGTCTCCGCTGTCCAAGTCTGGAACCCCTTCCCCATCCCACCGGGAGGCCCTTACCCCTGGAGCTCCGGGAGCCCCTGGCCCCAGCACCTCCTGCCTTCGCCTGGTCAGCAAAGCTGCCTCTGGTGCGGATCCCCTGGGTGAGACCTCAGGGCTGTTAACACTGAACTCGGGGGTAGGGAGTATGAGGTAGCTGTGGATATCACAACTACTGGGGGGAAATCTGAGACGTTTTTGTTGAGTTGAAACCCTATTAATGGGTAGTAACTGTGTGAATAAGGAGCTGTTCTATATTCTCCGAGAACTGCTCGTTTCTGTGTCACACAGTAATATTATTGTGCCTAATTCCTCTCGCCCTTGGGTGAGAGCTTAGAGAGGAATCTTCACAGAACAATAATGGAAAAACACACCGCGAGATACAAGCGCTTCGTTTTTCATTCAAATAGAAGTCATGGGTCAGAGAGAGACAGTATGGGCAGGATGAAAAGGAAGACGCAGCCATGTGATCCTTGGTTAGTGTTTGAGGTGGGAGGTTATATGGTGGCACAAAGACACCGGTTTGAACTACGGTACGTTTTCACACTGACATCTATACAGTAAGAGGGTCTGTGTGTTTGTGTGACATAACATTTAGATAGCAGGTTATGTAGGCAGATACCAGGTCATTGTTGACCTGGCATCCTAGTGTGATATAGTTCCAATGTACAGATTCCGTGCATGGGATACATATCATTTGCCTGGTAGGACATGTGTGATGGCCTATACCAGGGGTCAACTAGAATAGGCAGGGGGACACAATTGCAAAATGACCTGAAATCAGGGGCCACAAGACCGTGTTTGTGCTTAACTGTTTAACCGTGTGTTGTGTGTGCTATTGTAGGACACAACAATAGACATATTATGTCCATTATGGTAACTTATTAGGGCCTGTTTCATACTGTATTAATGCCTTCTGATGTCTGTAAGGATCATTTCTGTGCCAGTCCTTTATAATACACAGGCTTTGATTTGGATATTGAGAAAATGGGAAGTAGATATTTCAGTATGTTCTGTGCACGGGTCCCTGGCATGGAAGTGAGCTTTGTGAAAAGAGAATTGGAGGCGAAGTGTTAAAAAAAAATCTTTTTTGTTAACATCCAGCTGATAAGAGCACATAGTGGATAGTTAGAACATTCAGCCCAGGACACTATTAGGGACAAATGAATCATACTGTGGATGGAGATCTGGAAGATGGACAAAATCCACTCAAAACTAGCTAATGGATGTAGAAGGAGAATTCTTTCTTTGGTGTAATGGGCAAAAACGCAGAAATGGCTACTGTATGAATGGATGCCATGTGCCATTCAAAACTAATTTGTTGTGCTCTTTTATGTTGATACTGACACTGAAATGTAGTGCTTTTGTCAAGCTACCTTGAAAAAACAGCTGAACTATTTGAAACTTAGCTGCATTATTCTGAAAGTAGAGAGAAGTACAAAGCATTTCTGGCTGTTTTGTTTCTTTGTACCATGAAAAGGTCTTTAATACTTTTACTTTTGATACTTGTACTTCTACCTGACGGTCAACGCTCCCCCACAAGTCCCCCACCGCCGATTCAACAGGCGATTTCCAACGCTTACTGCCGCCGACGTCGGTGCGGTGGAGAGCTACCCTTCTCATAAAGATCTTTGCAAGTTAAGGGAAGTGAGGCCGTCTCTGTGTGGTGGCTGTGGGTCAGTGGAACGGACACAGGATAGGATGGGGGGACAGCATGGTTCCCAGCATGCCACCTGCATCTAGCTGTCTGAGTCTCTGGCGCAGTGGATCAGGGGACAGCATGGGCCCAGCAGGCAGCCCGCCGGGAGCGGAACACAGGGTCAGTGTATTATGGACACTGGCTTGGACCAGGAGACAGCATGGAACACAGGGTCAGTGTATTATGGACACTAGCTTGGACCAGGGGACAGCAGGGCCCCAGCATGCTGCCTCCATCTCCATCTTGCTGCTGCTCTCTGGTCACTGCGGTTCAGGGGACTGATTGGACCTGGGGACTGGATGGATGGGGGAACAGCATGGGCCCACCATGCTGGGGGTGGATGCTTGGAATGGTGTAGAATCCACCGATAGATGGAATGAGGCTGAGGATCGTGAAGTCGTTTGAACATGTGTTAACGCGCCCCGTGTGGATCCTATTTCTTACTGTATCTTTCTTTGTTTGAACTTTCCTGTATTTATTTAGGAAGGGTGGAATGTTGAAACTCCCTCTGACACAATGGAGAAAAAAAGCGTTACATTTCTGTAGTGATTTAGGATGCCGGACTCTTGCACTATGGCCATATCATCATCTGAACCTTGGAACAGCTTGCTACAATACCGAATAATGGCATTTGGCGCAACTCCCAATAACATCTTGAAAGAGTGCATCCATCGGTATGCAGAGTAGGTCTGCTTCTGTTCATCCATTTGATGAAGAGCAGCTATTTTTGTGCTTGTGCAGTCAATTATCATCCTGCAGGTGTTGAACATCTGGAAGGTGGCAGGCAGGCTTGACTGATTCTTCTCTCGACTTGGCATTACTCTCATTAGGTTTTTGAAGAGGACCTCACGGAACACATGGTCCATAGATGAATGTAGCGGTCACAATGCTGACTGAAGCAGTGCTGCAGTGGAACAACTGGGCAAGATGCACAGCTCTGTTGTGAATGTACAGTACAGGGTTGGTTGGGTTGACAAAGATATTTGCTATATTTGCCATTTTCTGTGATACCATAATTGCTAATGTCTTATTCTGTGTTACTGATATAGTTGGTTCTGTTGCGCACAGAATGGCAAATTCCACCTGCATTCACAACAGAGTGGCAAAGCCCTTATTAACTCAGTCGGTGCCATATTTAAAGTTGTACCATGTAACTTTTTTTATAAAACAAATCTTAAAATTGTCCTAACTGTTAAATCGCTAAAGTTTTAGAACACCCACTCCGTTATTTTCAGCTTCTGAAGGCTTCTCTTTATATGTTTTCTATGATCCTGGCCGTGGACCGGATTTCGCGCCAAAATGACGTAATCTGCATCATCTGTATACGTTGTGTATACGTTGCCCAATCACATCGCCGATCATGCACACATGGTACACTACCGGGGCCAATCACAGCTTATCTGCTCTGGTCTCCAGGAAGCGCCTCCGCTTGGCTACAGTGTTTACCATGGTGAAGGATTTTAACCTCTTAATCCACAAATCCTGGCCAGAAAATTACGTTCTACCATGCGTTCTACCCCTCCACGGATTACTATCCGTGGAGGGGTGGTTTGCGGTGCCGCTCCGGTGGTCCGCGGCGGTGGTCCGCGACGACTCCGGCCGAAAAACGGCCGAAAAAAGCAATACCGCTACTGACCACTAGTTGAACTTACACAGTATAGCTTTAAAGTGGGATGACCTCTTATATTGCCGGTTCGCCAACAAAGGGTTAAAAAAATAGTGTGCACGCTGGTGCACACATTCGTGCACAGATCATGCACTATGCATGTGCATGCTTTTCACAGCTTTCAAACAAAAAAATCCGCTTGGATTTCCAAGCGGATTTTCAGGCATTCAGGAGAAAGGAGCCCTTATGTTTTCTTCAAATGTAAACAAACATGGCTGCCATGTTTGAAAGATGGGGTTGGTATGGGGGTTAAACATGCAATTTCGCGATCGCGATCATGCCTAGTACACTGTTGGAGATCCAATTTTTTTTTTTTTTTTTTTTTTATTATTTAAAAAAAAAAGACGTTCAGAAGACGTCTGGCAGGGAGGTCCATAGTGAAAAAGACGTTTTAAAGACGTTTTTATCATATCTTATCATATCATAGAAACTTTTGGCAGGGTATGAGTTAAGGCTTATATTTTCGATTTCTTCAGTTAACCATATGAACACTACAGTCCCTATTCTGTTGGCGAACATTCAGCGAAAATACCCAATCTACAAGCTCACAACACATCACATTGTGAGAAGAGAGATTTGGGAAAAAAGAGCGGACCAATTAACAACGCTGACCCGGGTCAACTAATCTTTTGTTTACTATGGTTTACGTGGTTAATATATATGTTAGACCCATTCCTGTTTGGCCCTCAGTGACTGTTTGTGCTTGTGTTTTTTCTGTGCCTCCTCTCCTGTACAACCCCCCCCCCCCCCCCCCACCCACCACCACCACCACATTGCCCACCTCCCACCAGCTCTCCGCAGCCCCATGTCTGTGCCCTCTGGTTCGTACCCGTCTCATTTTGGGGTGGTGTCCCACGCAGGACTGAATGGGGAACTGGCCAGTCCCGGAGGCTTCGGCGGGGCCCTGACCCTCTCGCCCCAGATCAGTGCAGCAGCCAGCGCCTACACCCGCAGCCCCATGGTGAGCACACCTCTCCTCTTCACTCCATGTCTCTGTCGTTGCATTGGAGCCAAAGGTTATTGTGGTTTAGCATTTTTCCATTAGCTTTTATTTTCATGAGAAAGACTAAAACCAAGTACATTTTCTCTATGATTCTAGTTAGCTTTTGTTAGTTTTGAACACACATTTTATTTTTGTTTCAGTTTTATAGCTAATATGTTTTTCCAATTCCAATTTCCATTATTGCGTTAGTGAACTATAATAACCCTAATTAGAGCAGAAACAAATAGAACAGAATCATTTCAGATCCAATTTCTGTTGCTGAATACCATCTTCTGTTCTTTAGTCTTATAATGAGGCCATGCTTCTTCACACTGAAAATCTTAATGAATTGAATGTTGCCACAAACATCTCGTATGAGTGATCTTGATGCCGGTCCCTCTCGAGGAGTTGCTCATCGATCCAAGCTGTCATTGTCCCCACCAGGTGGCATACGAGTCTCGGTCTCACCTCAGGGCTCCTGGGCTGTCCTCATCGATGCCTGGCTCCTCCGGAGGCAAGCCGTGAGTTCTTAGCCCCATTATCTCATTACCGTATGAAGGCACATCATAATGTATGCATCCTGTCAGTTATTGATGTTGTAGACTACGCTTGCCCTGTCTGAGAACCAAGCAGCCTACGTTTCTCCAGTGGAGACGCCATCTGGGTTCCTGTTAACTCGCCAGCAATGCCAACAGTCTGTCTCTATGCCTGTCATGAAGTTGCTGCCTCCCCATACCTTACAATGTCATTAATTCTCACTATTTCATAGTCTGTTGACAGCGCAGACAGTCGAAATGTGTGAAAGCTGACATGGCTGGCATGATGACAGGCTGACAGAAATAGATATATATTATGACAAATAGATGTTTAAATTTGGTTCACTGACAATCTAAAAATACATGGCTTAGAAGGGAATCTAGACTACGGTACAAGCAGAGGATGGGTTTGTACCCTGCTAGCATGTTCTGTCCTAGCATTTTGTGTATATCTCTATCCAGGGAATGTAGCTCTGTCTGAGTGCTGAAAGCCCTGCATGGCCACTGGAGGTATTTCAGCATTTAGCAAGTGTCCAGTGGTGGACATTAACAAAGTACAATTTACTTGAGTACAGTGCTTAAGTTATTTATTTGATAATGTGTGCTTTATTTCAGTATTTTCTATATTTTTTAATACTTTCAGTCCACTACATTTCTAAGACAAATATTGTACTTTTGACTCCACATCTCTAGGAAAGGAAAAAAGTACATTATGAATTAACTACTTAAGCCCTATTTCAAATATAGCGAAAATAGCAGATCTACAACCTCACAATGCATCATGAATGACTATGCAACACATTTTGAGCTTGTAGATTTTCACTATTATTTTATATTTAAATTCTAGTACAGCAGTGCATGCATTGATATTAAACATCTACCCATTTCTATGCTTTATATATAACTAGCCCTTACCCGTTCAAAGATATGAGCTCCAAAATGATGTGCAGTGTGTGGGTTATGGGATGTGCACTGTGCATACAGTATATGAGGGATGGAAAGTAACTTTAACTGGTGCTTGCATGATAATATGTAGGAGCATCAATGTAAGAAATACCCGTTTCGTTTAATGGCTAACCCCCCCCCCCCCCCCCCCCCCCCCGCCCGCCCGCCCGCCTGCCCGCCTGCACACACACACACACACCCCCCCCCCCCCCCCGTGTGTGTGTGTGTGTGTGTGTGTGGGTTTGTGTGTGATTGTGCATGGCCTGAACAACAGCGCCCCTCCCTTAACATGTGTGGTCACAAAAGGTACTGTAGGCTAAATAGATATAGATACACCATAAAAATGCTATTATACAGCATACGATTTGTGAAAGTGACAAACGGGCTTCACAGTTATGTCAGGTGTGTTCATATGCTGATGGTGATGCGATTTCAGATCAATTGCTCCAGCCACCGAGGAGAAACGCTGTTTCATACAGACAGACACTCACTCAGACAGACATTCGCAAAATTATAGTATAGATTGATTATTTAGATACCTTCTGCCGGGGTTTTTCCATTGATTGTACCTTATTTTGAAGACCCACGGAAGCCACGATCATGTCCATGTTGTGGAAATTCACCATGTTGTAATATCGATCAACATGTTTGCTTTCACGCGGAAAAGAAAAATCACACCCGTGTGAAGTGGAGCTGTGTGTGTGTGTGTGTGTGTGTGTGTGTGTGTGTGTGTGTGTGTGTGTGGATCATGTGTGTGTGTGTGTGTGTGTGGATCATGTGTACCGATTTTTGTGACATTTGAAGAAAATATGTAGGAAAAGGAGCAAAAAGTGTGTTTTGGAGAAAATTCAAGATGGCGGAAAATCTATCATGGCGCAAATGGGCGTGGCCTATATGGGGAGATGCGTCATGACCCAAGGAATCCAGGGAAAAAATATTTTTAATTTTCCGACCTACGGTTCAAGAGTTACGGGCCAAAACGTAAAGTGGGGTGTTATGGCGCCACCATGCGGCCAAATGACACAATTATTTTTTATTTAATCCTTGAAACCATTATGAACCTCCTCTCCAAGTCTTGAAACTCTAGCCCCTATGGTTTGCGAGAGACAAATAATTGAATGTGAGTTTTTGCGATTCCCATTATAAGTCAATGGGGAAAATTAATTCACTAATAAATTAATATCAATTAAACTATTGAACCTTTCTCTTAGCAAGTTACTAGCCCACGATTCCCGAGTAAGCCGGTCGATTTGACATATGGCGCGAGTGTGTTGTGGCAAAACTGTGGGACTAGTAGCGTGCCGAAGTTTAGGAAGTTCAGGCTACATACAGACACACACACACACAGACAGACACACAGACAGACCCACACGGCCACGTATAGGGAGCCTGTGCTTCACACAGCTCCAAAAATTGTTACCGCAGCTGTCCGTTGCTTAGATACGGGCCGGTGGAAAAAAGCGTTTCTCGACTCGATCTGGAGATAGATTCCGAGATAAAACCATATACTGCCGAGCATTGCATAGAAGCCAACGGAGGATATTCACATCCTGATGATGTCATCTCCCAAAGGATCATGGGAGATTGAGTTTTCTTTCACCCGCCGGTCTCAATGACCGCGCGCTACTGTTATTTAATATAAAAGTGATATTCAGACTTTAATCTGGAAAAGCAATCCGTGGCCGGGTTTGAAATCCTGACTTTAGTCGGGAAAAGCACTCAATTAAAAATAAATGTTATTTTGTAATTTGTACTTTTGAATACCGAAGTATTTCTGAAAGCATGTACTTTCAAATACTTTAACACAAGTGCAAATGTCCACCACTGCAAGTGTCAATCAATTCGTCTCCTGTGCATTATGTAAACTCACACTTTGCTTTTGTTCACTGTGGAATGGGCTTGTTGTTGAGTCCAGCAATTCCTCTCTCACTGCTAATTTGAAATCATAAAATAACCTTGGCATCCCACTACTACAGTATTGATCTGCCATTAGCGACGGCACGTCGACTTTCTGCCTTGTAATACAATCTGCCATTGTGCATTCCCACCTTCGGCTATTGTGAGTGAAGTAATTGCCAAATTTTTTGACAAATATTACTATTGGAGCTCCGAGGCCATTATGCTGTCAATCTTTACTTTTGTTAGTGAGTGTGTGCGACTGTGTGTAGGGGTGGGTGTATGCATGTGTGTCATGATTGCATATACAGTACATGCGTTAAGCTGCGGCTCTTTCTTTCTCTTTTGTTCTTTTATTGATTGATGACTTCATTTATTTCATCTTCCATCACCCCCCCAACATACACACACACATTCACTCCCAGGTGGCCATTCATTCCATGTCATTGTGTGTGTTTAGCAGCCGCTCTTAATCTTTCATTCATTCTGCCTTTCAAAGTATCTGTCGTGACCTTCTGCACTGGCGGAGATCTTTCAAGAGTCATCTCTCTTTCGCTTCTGAAAGCCGAGTTCAAATAACAAAAAGCTCAACCTTCATGCACACTCCGTGGCTGCTCTTGATTTCTCATTTATCCCCCCCGTCCCCATTCTTGTCTTTTGTTCTTGTGCCCGTCTCCAGCCAGTGGTATAAAGTAACTAAGTACATTTATTCAAGTATTGTACTTAAGTACAATTTTGAGGTATTTTTACGTTACTGGAGTATTTCCAGTTTTCAGTGATTTTACTTCTTCTCCACTACATCTCGGAGGCACATTTTATACTTTTACTAACATTATTTCAAAAGTCACCAGTTACTTTGTAGATTTTGATTATTTTTGCAAAACAGTGGCCATTTGAAAATAGCCGATCTACAAGCTCACAATGTTTTGCAATGCTTGTAGATCTGCTATTTTCAAAATAGTTTTTATGCAATTTGTACACTAAACTTTCTGCAGAATCAGTACTTTATTCTTTCGGCACTTTAAGTACATTCCGATACCAACACGTTTGTACGTTTACTCGAGACAATTTTGAATTCCGGACTTGTACATGTACCAGGAGTATTTCTACATTGCAGTATTGATACTTTTACCTTACTGTCTCCAGGGCCTACTCCTTCCATGTGAGCGCAGACGGGCAGATGCAGCCGGTGCCCTTCCCTCCGGACGCCCTGCTGGGCCCGGGCATCCCGCGGCACGCCCGTCAGATCCACACGCTGAGCCATGGAGAGGTGGTGTGTGCCGTCACCATCAGCACGTCTACACGCCACGTCTACACCGGAGGAAAGGGCTGCGTCAAGGTGTGGGACATCAGCCAGCCGGGCAGCAAGAGCCCCATGGCACAGCTGGACTGTCTGGTAAGAAACACTGGACGCTGGGTGGTCACCACACAATGCTCTACACTACAGCAAGGGTCTCCAACAGGGGCTCCGGGACCCCTAGGGGGTCCTCAGAGTTACTACAGGGGGGGCCTTCAAATCTTTGAGTGATAGAAACTTTTTTTCTCCTTTTTCTCTATTAACCACTTGAACCCTAGCGTCCATATTCTGAGAACTTTAGCCAAAAATAGCTGATCTACAAGCTCACAACGCCTCGTGCTGCGAGGCGTTGTGAGCTTGTAGATCGGCTATTTTTGGCAAAGAGTTTTGGTGTAGAGGGGGAAAAAGCACACTAAGTACAGAGTGAAAGGTCAAGTATATAAGTATTGACGGTTCAAGTGGTTAAATATCTGAAAACACAAATTGACATGAATCCAAAATACACTGATGATTGTGCTGTCAAACGATTAAACTATATGTAATCTATGAAAAGGTTGTGGGGGGTCCCTGCTTCATCTCTCTCTCAACTAAGGTGTCCTTGGCCTGAAAACGTTTAAGACCCCTGCTTTACAGTAAAACATTATGGGTCCATTTGGTTAAATTTGTGTAATGGCTTTAGCCTGTGTTCCAATGGATCCTATGTACATAGTTATTATTTATTCACAAGCTCTTGTTAATTAATACGTTTCATTGATATACTTTCTAAAAAAAATAAACATAAATCTCGCGTGGTGTACTTGTAGATCGGCTATTTTTGCTACTTTTGCGTGACACTGTAGTATGACGAAGTAGAGCATTAATCTATGAAATATGGAGATCTGAGGTTTCTGTAACGATATGCACATGCCATCCCACATCTGCACTGCACACACCCACACCCACACCCACACCCACACACACACACACACACACACACACACACACACACACACACACACACACACACACACACACATGGGTACTGTACATACAGTACATGCTCAAGATTAGTTCTTCGTATTGACTTTGTCC
>NC_137810.1:23578438-23645938 GCF_963921795.1 Nannobrachium achirus | reverse complement strand
CTGACTTTGAGTATGATGACATTATATGAATAATAATGTGGCATATAGCATCAACCAGCATTTTAACGGCAACCAGCCAGACATTAAACAGACATGAGCTTAATCAGCTAATAGCAATTATGAATGTCCAAACCTGCGTGCAGTCGCAGAAAAAAAAAAGTTTAACCTCTCGCTTTTTTTTACTGTCCCACCACCTCATCCAAGCATATAGAATAGGGACAGGCCTAGGTTCCTCAATATCATTTAGCTGGGGACCCCCTGGAACTCCCCAAGGACTGGCGGTCCTCTTTGAGGACCAATGAACAAACTGACAGCACGAGAGGCGCAATGATGTGCCCGCAGCCCGCGCGTAAAAGTAAAAAAAAAAAAAGGAATGCAATGGAATGTCTCTGACTTTGAGTATTACATTATATGAATAATGTGGCATAGTAGCATCAACCACCATGATGATAGCCCAATATATTATCTTTTATAAATATAAAAAATATATATTATATATCCCCATGTGTGAAAGGCTTTCGTGAGGTGATTAGGAGAATAGGCCTACACTGCAATTTCCTTGTCGCCAAATGACTGCGCAGAAGAAAAAAAGAAAAGAAAAAAAAAACGCTATAGGCTATAACGTTTTTGAACAAGTGATTACATCATTTTAGGGAGAAAGTAGGCTAAAGTAAAAAGTAAGTAGGCTAATAATAATAATAAAAGTGTAGGCTATTCTATTGTGAGGTGACAGAATAGCCTACACTCTGCGCAGCCAAGGAGCTGGCTTGATATAATCTGAAGCAATCCTGTGTGCTCATTCAGACGTGTGCTCATTCAGACCACAATAATTGTAAAGGATTTGTACCCGATGACCCGAGAATATCAAGCTTTTTTGATATTCTCGGAGCTTCCGAGGAAGAGCTCCCGAGGCCATAAAAAGCCCATTAACATAATCCAATCGTGTCGGGGTACCGTTCAAACCCAAGACCGAGTCCGGGGCCGACAGAACGATTTTCCCGGGGGGTCATCCCCAAATCTGATCGGGATGACTCGGCCCCGGGATCGGCCCAGTGTGATTGGGCCTTTAGATCATCTAAAGCCAGGTGCACAGGTCTGGCTCTCAGATACAGAGAGGAGGAGAGGGATGTAAACATGGTCCATTCTACCAGCACACACCTATTACTTACAAGCCTGGTGGTCAGCACAATATTATTTTTTTCTTTGATGGATGGATGGATGGATGGATGCATTGTAATAAATGGATACTGTAGATACATTGACCATCTGATCAGACAGATCTCCATTCTCCACCTACACATCTGACATCTAAATTCCATGTAGGGGCTTGATCTGGGTAAAGAAAAAGTGGGGCGCCCGGTGGCATAGTGGTCAAGGTGCATATCACATATTAGGCTATGATGTAGAGCTGGGATCGGGCCCATTTTTTCTGTCCGACCCGAACCTGTGTCCGACAGTTTTCTGTCCGACCCGAGTCGACGTCCGAGCATTAATCATGAAAAAGCGTCCGACCCGAGCCGAGGCCCGAACCTTATGTTTTCAACACTTTTTCGCATCGTTTCTTTTTCTTTGAGGAAGCCACTGATTTACACTCACTAGCAAACGTGTTATAATGTGCAGTGAGTGCATGCAGCGTGCCTGTTTGTTACCCTTAATAATATTAAGCCACATTGTGGCTTGTGAAAGTGTTTTAAATAATTACACAAGTAGGCTACGTTAGATTATTAAATAATAGGCTATAACGTGCACTGCGCGTCTGGTGACTCTTGTCTGACTGCAGTCAGTGACTCGCTGCAGTCACACACTTAAAAAATCCTCTTTTACAAACTGTTAATAAAGTATTCACACACAAACCTTTTCCACATGTTCAATCAATATCAAAATGTATTCAGTCTTACCAGCATAGACGAATCTGACATCTGCTTTTAATATCCAGCGTCCACAAACGGCCAGTCCACGGCCAGTTGGCCGTCTTTCTTAATCAAAAACTATTATTAATCCAACCATTATGGTTTATGGGTTTTAGGCTAAGGCTACATTCAACATCGGACTTTTTAATTATGTCTGCGTTGACAACTACGTTGAAATGCGTCCATACCGCGTCGCTGATTTCCCTCTTTCGTTTTCAATTGCTTTAAACTTTACCGTAGACAAGTTAACTTTTATCTCGGCTGGCGGCAACATTATCTCTCACTCATTTGCTTTTTCTTCTCGTGTATCTGTTTGTTTGTTTGTTTGTTCTCTGTCACATATGACACTCCGTCTCCCACTTCCTTTTCCCCATGAACATGTGTGCATGGTTGTCAAGACAACGCACTGAGCGTAGCCACGTGCAGTGCACCAGAAAGACAAGGAAATAGCACACACAGAGACGATAGTTGTATCGTTTTACACTTTATTTTCTATGAATCAAAATGATGTCCGACCCGAATCGATGTCCGACAATTAATTGTGAAAATGCGTCCGACCCGAGCCCGAGCCCGTCGGGCTTGTCGGGTCCCGTCGGATTTCGGTCGGGTATCCCAGCTCTACTATGATGCCTGCTGGCGTCGCCGGTTCGATTCCCGATCTGGATGACCTTTGCCACATGTCATTCCCCATCTCTCTCTCCCCTTTTCCTGTCAGTCTACTATCCTATCAAAATAAAGGCATAAAAAGCCCAAAAACAAATGTTTAAAGAAAAAAAAAAGAAAGAAAAAAGATAAAGCATTGCGGAACCAATGCCAAGACTTTAGGGCGGTGCTTCCTATTGGGACGGTACCAGGATTGGTCTTCAAAGCGGTAGCCGTAGGTTTGTTAGCGGCCGTTCTAGCCTCTACTTTGAATGAAGGAGTGACCAGACACAGATCTGGACTACTGTAATGTTAGCATTTACCTGTGGCTAATGAGGCTGCTTGTCTCCAGGGACATGACGAGAGGGGAAAAGAACACTCTGTCTCTCCGACTCTGAGAACAATGAGCGTGCGATACAGTTGGCAATTATCTCCACAGCAACAGCTCTGTTTTGAAATGCAAATATGTCTCACTTGATTGAGCTTTAAGTGATGAGTCATATCGCTGATAACATCTTTCTCTGTCTCCCTTTATTTTCTGTCTCGCTTTGTTTTCTCTCTCTCTCCCTCCCTCCCTCCCTCCCTCTCTTTCTCTCTCTCTCTCTGCTTATCTCTCTCTACCGATCTGTTTGTCCCGGCTTTTTACCTTCCCAGTCCAAGGAGTCGTCGTCCGTCCTGAGTTGTGACGTGTCCCCGGATGACAAGTACATCGTGACAGGCTCTGGAGACAAGAAGGCCACCGTCTACGAGGTGGTTTACTAAGAGCTGCGTGGCGGGGGACCGGGGGAGGGTGTTGGGCTGGTGGGGGGCACGGTGTTCACCTCCTTCAAGCCCACACCTGGGGGGAGGAGACGACACCTCCTCCTCCTCCTCCTCCTCTTCCTCCTCCCGTAGAGTAGCAGCACCTGGATCTCAGCGCCACTTCCTTTCTTCCGCCTTGCCTCGTTCGCCACCTCCTCTTTACTGTGATCTAAACGTCTGTGGAAGCTCGCACCGCACCGCTCCCACCCACCCACCCACGCACGCACACACGCACACACACACACACGTGCGCACGGCCGTATACCACACGCACATGCACATCACCAATTTTTGCCCAAGGATGACACATGATAGACGGGGAGAGGGAAAGAAAGGAAAGCAGAGAGAGAGAGAGAGAGAGGGAAGAAGCCAAACGATAAGAGGACAAAGAATAGGGCTGGTGGAGCATGAAGATAAAGACACAAAGAGAAAAGGAGGAAGGGAAAGGGAAAACAAGAGGACGGGGAAGAGGAAGAGAGCGAGAGAGGAAGAGGTGGCAGAGAGAGAGCGAGGGAGGGAGGGTAATTACGGCTGTTTCCTGATTAAGAGCTCAGTGAAAGGGAGGCCCCCAGAGGAGGGGGGGGGGCACTGTGGGAGTAGCAGCCAGGAGCACTGATACCACACAATCGATTCATTAGCCAGACAGTGGAGGCTTTAATGAGGCTGACGCCGCAGCCCGTTCTCCCCCAGCGGAGGGTGTCAGGGTCTGAGGAATGCTGACGTCCTGACACGCAGGGCTTTGTACGTGTATACAGCGCTGCTTAGCAAAAACACAGTGACGTGTACACACAGCCAACAACACATATACGCTCGAGATACTCGTGCGCCATTCGAACAAAGAGGGCAGGGGCGTCAATTGGGTATGGCAGGGGTATGCAGTTGCCATACCCTGGGTCCAGGGGGGAAAATAAAAGTTACTTTTAAATATAAATCCACGAATGTCTCTTTGTCTATCTGCGCTGGTTATTATGTTGTTAAATTACAGTAACATAACTACAAATGCAAAATGTAACAAAATGGTCACTTTAACTATTCTCCACACTTCTCCCCATCTTGACAAAATGGTGTATTCACAGGTTTCGCAGGTCAGCTGCACAGGTGCAATGCATTATTGTTAATTGTGGCACATTTACTAACATGCCAAGTTTAGCTACCGTAGAAACCTGTGTAAAAAACGGCCAATCTTTTTTTTTCAGACATTGTGAAAATAGCCGATCTACATGCTCACAACGCCTCGCAGAGCATGTCGATCTGCTATATTCACAATATAATCGTGTTATACAAAATGTAATGCCTCTTATCCATGAGGACTCCCATCTTTGCCATACCCTAGCTTTTGCTGAACTGACGCCACTGAAAGAGGGTAGCTCGCTTGTGCACAAACACGCAGACACACGTGTACGAATGCACGCATGCACGCACGCACTCACACGCGCACACACACGCACGCACACACACACAGAGCGACCAATTAAACATTCGTCACAATGCTCCCTGCCCCCTCCCCCTCGCTGCCTAATATCTATTTTATTTTGGTCTGACAAAAGGCATCGTCTAATGAGCAGCAGAGTCAGTGGGATTCTCCCAGGGCCCAGAGACACAAACAGAGAACATCAGGCGAGCTGTTCTCCTCTAATTCCTCTGGATTGTTCTCCTGACGCCCGGCGCTGCACTCACTCTGATTAAAGGCACTGTCAGCCAGATGAAACAGCCACCACACGCCAGCCTCACTGTAAGGCAAAGCGGTGGAATTAACTCGACGCGTTTGCGCTATTCTTTTAGCCGTAAACTAAAACAGCACCTGATAAGTAGAATGGAACCTTCCGTAATTGATCCCTGATTACGTTTCATATTCAGTTTGTTCCTTTAACAAAATCACAATAACAACTTGAGAGTAAATGCGTCCCAATATTTGTGTGCTAACAAGCCAGCGTTCTCAGTGCTCGGGTTAAATCATGTTTGATAAGCTATCGATTGCTATTCATTGACACAACACCCTAGGACTGATTGTTCCTTTGTAATCCTCCTTGTATCATATTCCAACCTGGGTGACAACAACTTGTATATCAGAACTCACCGCTTTAGTAGAACTCTCATCACAAATGTGTAGATTTTAAAGGCACATTCAAGCTTTTTTTTGCCATTTATTTTGATATTTTGTATTAATAGTGTTTGCTTGTTTTATGTAATGATATGTTTATGTATCTGGGAAGGGGCTGTGGTTGCCTTTACCTGTTATTTTTGGCTGTGGGAGAGAACAATGAGGGATGTACATAAATGTGTGCACATAGACACAGACACAACTAAGCAGGGGCGGGACAAATATTTCAGCCATTTAATTTTTGTTTTGTTTGAACTTTTCTATTGGATGTGTGTGTATCCTTGGTGATGGTGACAGGCAGTGGGACAGCACTGTAAAAACAGCAGTCCTATATATACTATATGAAAAGAAGAGTTCTTCTACTCCCGGTTTGTTTTTCTCTCTTTCCTGTTTTTTGTTTGTTTGTTTCAAAAACAGAAGTGTTAATAACCGTACTTTAGTCAGATTTTGGTCTTAATTACTATTTGATAATGCTACTTCAGTGTTTCTGTTGGGTCTGTGGTCTGTATGCAGCAGGCATTAGCTGGGATGAGGGTTACAGGTTTAGCCACTCAAGAGGTCTCAATTTCACTAGGGCTGGGCCTTAGTGGGCCCTGGACAAAATGAAATGTCCCAATATGTTTGACCGAATACCTCAATATTCATATTGTGAAGCTAATATTGTATTCCGACTATAATATTAAAGTCATAATGTGTAACCTCCATTTTAGTAGTTCTTTTGGCAACACCTATGGCAGCTCTGTTGTCTGTTTGAACTGCAATTCCCAGAATTCGATTTAAACAATGAATTCTACAAGGTCATCATGGCATTTTGCGAGAATAAAAAAGGTTTGAAGTTGTAAAAACAACACACAGACACCCACACACAAAGAAAGAAGAGTGGTTATAGTGAAAAATACACCTGTGAAAGATTATATCAAAAATAACTTTTGTTTAATTGAAAGGTTACACAGTATGATGTCTCATATGATATTGATATATTGCCTAGCCCTAACTTTCACTGTGCCACATTGGCTACTATTGTAGGAAAAAAATACATTTCTTGTTTTCTTTTATAGTTCTTTTTAACATATCCAGAACAAGTTGGAAGCCTGCTGTGATGTACACAAACACACACACACACAAACACACACACACACACACACACACACACACACACACACACACACACACACACACACACACACACACACACAGATTACAGACACAGATTACAGACACATATTACGGATGAAATACTTGTTAAAACATCCCTCTGCGGTGCTAAATGATGGCGGACCTCTTTAGTGGTGATATCGCTGTAGGAAGGAGAGGAGAGGTGAAGACAGAGTTCAACATAATATGACATGTATAATATAATGCCTGCTTCTTTCCCCTATCCCTCACATCCTGTCAGCCATGGGCAGACCTTAATGACGCCGTCCTCCTACCCAGGCTGGCATACTGTTCACAGTGACACTGTGAACTGTGCAGTGAGCAGCCTCAGTGTGCTGGTGTGGATATTGGGACATACTGTAGTATGTGATGCTCTTTTTCCACTGTCAGTAACATATCACCCTTGCCTGTGCTTACTCTGTTCCAACTGTTTTATTTTAAATGCCTCATGATTAGTAACTCTTTTAAAAAGCCAAGGAACTACTTATTTTTTCGTATCTTTTTTTTATGCACTGTATTTTCCCCCCTGACGCCATTTACCATGTGTTGTAAAAGAAATACTATGTGTGAAAAATAAATACGACTTGTGTTCATCTTTTTAAGTTTTTCCAGTGTCAGTCTTTTCTTTGAAATGTTGAAATTTGCGGGCAATTGAAAATACTTTGGAAATGTGCATCTAGTTTAGCTTTTTAACTGTTGCTTACAGCTCTTACTCTGAACTTCTCTCTCAACATGGATATGGTTGGAGTGAATTTGCTCAAAACGTAAACGTAATTCATAATTACAAAACTTTACTTAAAGTAACTATGCTAATGAAAAAAACTATAAAATCAATAGAGTAAATAAGTTAAGTTAATAAATTGGCCAAGCTTCGTAGTACGCTTAATAGCACCACTCACCAGGGACGGACCCAGCTCTGATTTTAAGCCATGATGATCATCTGTAAGAAAATACCTGTTGACAACAGATGAGGGGCCCACACATTTGATTTTTAATTAACGTATACATTTAATAGTAAATTGTCAATGACCACGCGGCCCAGTTCCCCCAAGGGCCCCTGAGAACCAAGGGCCCCTGGCAACGGCCTCACCAGCCCAATGGTTAATCCAGTCTGAGACCACTTTACTACCTGTCAGAAACTCAGGGTACAACTCTCTTTGTGTTTTGAAGTGTTTTTTTTCCTCCTATTAATATTATTCTATCCTTGAAAAGAAAACAAAGGAAATGTTAAATAAGAGACAAGAGCCTCAGAGGTGATATAGTGGTCTAATGATTAGTTCTTCGGCTCAGAGGTGCCATGTTCAAACCCCAGTCTTCCCATCGTTCAATGATCCACTATGTTGGAATTTTCTATATAAACATACCTACCTACATGGGTGACTCAAAATGTCTTTATGAAAGCATTGTCTTTATGAAAGCATTGGGAGCCCCCCCCCCCCCATTCTGAGTTATAGTAGCTCTGTTTGAAAAGCTCTTGACTCATCATCGGAAGTTCATAGGATCAAATCCCAGCACCTCTGCAAATGAGCAATTGCCACTGATGGCTTGATTTTTCTCTCCTTTAAAAGGCCATTGTCATTGACAATGCATTGGGCACTTAAAGTTAAATATTTCAAAACCTACCAATCATGTCAACGTAAAAATCTCAACCATACATGTCCACAGTAAGGTTGAATTTTTTGAATGATGAATCAAGTCGCCAAGTTATAAAGTATGAAGGAACAGCGAGGTGCCAAAGTTATCTCCAAAACTACAAAACATTTCAAAGTAAAATCACACATTAAAATTGAACCTTACTGTGGACATGCATGCTTGAGAATTATACTTTGAAATCATTTGTAGTTTTTGAAATATTTAACTTTAAGCGCCCAATGCATTGTCAATGGAAAAAGTACTTTGGTAGGCTACTAGAGCTACAAACTTACACCTAGAAACAATGTTCAAACTTTATCATGTTCAGCTTACTGTGGAAATGTTTGCCTGAAAATGAATATTTGAAATGTGGGGGGTTGAAAGGTGTGAGATCTAGCTCTCTCTCAAAAAATCAAGGCGAAAAAAGTGAGTCAAGGCGAAACACCCGGAGGAAAAAAAAAAACTCATGCAAATGAGGTCCAAGTCAGCCTAGAATCTCTCGATTACAGACAGATTGGCCTTCTAGAGGTCTGACTTGGACCTCGGGTGTTTCGCCTTGATGGGACTCACTTTTCTCCGGGTGTTTCGTCTTGATCTGACTCACTTTTCTCCGGGTGTTTCGACTTGATGGGACTCACTTTTCTCCGGGTGTTTCGTCTTGATGGGACTCACTTTTCTCCGGGTGTTTTGTCTTGATGGGACTCACTTTTCTCCGGGTGTTTCGTCTTGATGGGACTCACCTTTTTCCAGGTGTTTTGCCTTGATTTTGGGACTCACTTTTTGGGGGATTTTTTGGTATTTTGGGACTCACTTTTCTCGCCTTGATGGGACTCACTTTTCTCTGGGTGTTTCGTCTTGATGGGACTCACCTTTTTCCAGGTGTTTCGCCTTGATTTTGGGACTCACTTTTTGCGGGATTTTGGGACTCACTTTTCTCCGGGTGTTTCACCTTGATGGGACTCACTTTTTTCCAGGTGTTTCGCCTTGATTTTGGGACTCACTTTTTGGGTATTTTTTGGTATTTTGGGACTCATTTTCTCCGGGTGTTTCGTCTTGATGGGACTCACTTTTCTCCGGGTGTTTCGCCTTGATTTTGGGACTCACTTTTTTGGGGATTTTGGGGGGTTTTGGGACTGCACTTTTCTCCGGGTGTTTCGCCTTGATGGGACTCACTTTTTTCCAGGTGTTTTCGCCTTGATTTTGGGACTCACTTTTTGGGTATTTTTTGGTATTTTGGGACTCACTTTTGTGTTTCGCCTTGATGGGACTCACTTTTCTCCGGGTGTTTCGTCGGACTCACCTTTTTCCAGGTGTTTCGCCTTGATTTTGGGACTCACTTTTCTCCGGGTGTTTCGTCTTGATGGGACTCACTTTTCTCCGGGTGTTTCGCCTTGATTTTGGGACTCACTTTTTTGGGGATTTTGGGGGGTTTTGGGACTGCACTTTTGTCTCCGGGTGTTTCATCTTGATGGGATTCACTTTTCTCTGGGTGTTTCGCCTTGATGGGACTCACTTTTTTCCAGGTGTTTCGCCTTGATTTTGTGACTCACTTTTCTCCGGGTGTTTCGCCTTGATGAGACTCACTTTTTTCCAGTTTTTTCGCCTTGATTTTGGGACATACTTTTCTGGGTAGGTGGGGGTGCACGGAACTCCACAACGAGGGTCTGGGGTTCCCCCCAAAACTTCTTAACAGAAATATAATATTTCCCTGTGTTCTGTTAATTCTTTTTACATGTTTGATACTTTTATCAGGCTTGCTTTAGCGTGGGTACAATTTCAGCCTTAAAATGCCAAATGGTGTACAGATTTGATGCAAAGTAAGACATCTTGACTTCTCAACTTTAAGTCATTACTTAAGTGAATATCTGTATGATCTTGCATGCATTGCCCACACACCCAAAGCAGACCCCGCCTCAACCATGGCCAGATTTGAACAAACCTATTAAAGGTATTCTACTTCACAGGCCTCATTACTAGTCCACTGCGCCAGCACGGTGACGTCGGCGAGGTCATCTCACAATGCTTTCTGAACTGGTTTTGAAGTTATTCTGCTGGAAATCAGTCTTTAAAGTAAGATCTTCGGTGGGGCTTGAACCCACAGCCTCTGTATCATTGGCACAGTATCCTAACTCATTAAGCTACTTGCTGCTTGAAACATAATGGTCTTTTTTCTTATTAGACGAACAACAAACTAATTGTGGGAATTTCTCCTGGAGGTGTCAAACTCCCAAAATTCACCAGAACACTGGAAATTACATCTACTACGTTAATTTTTTTCTGTAGGACCCCCAGAACCCCACCCCCCCTTAAAGGGTGGGGCTATTGCATGCCGTCACACAGATATTCATTTAAGTCATGACTGCATTATTATTAAAGATGGGTCTTACATTGCTTAAGTCATCAAATCAATTTCTGTGCGCCTACTTTTTGCAGTCATGACCCCCCCACCCTCCCCCAAGAAATCTCCTGTTTTCTGACGGGCTGAGGTTGGCAGGTATGGGCTCAATGGCAGATTTGCGCGCCTCAAAAAAACATGTTCTCCTAGACACTCATATTCATATTACTTTTTATAATTTACCTAACTGTGGACACACATGCTTGAACGTTTTACTTTGAAATGTTTTGTAATTTGGGAGATATTTAAAGCTGTACTGTGGAAGCTGCTCAACTAATGGTCAGTAGCGGTATTGCTTTTTTCGGCCGGAGTCGCCGGACCACCGCGGCCGTCACGAGCACCTCCGCCTCGCCGATACGCATCTGTAGAGCCGTCTCCTGTCATTTTTAGACCAGGATTGAGGGAGTAGCAAGCAAGATTCCTTCACCAATGTAAACACAGTTGCTGAGGGAAGCTACTTCCTTTAGAGACAGACTCGCTGTGATTGGCCGGCGGTGTATGATCTGCGCTGTGATTGGCCGGTAGTGTATCATGTGGGAGATGACATCATTTTGCCGGGAAATTCTCCCCCCCTCACAACTCATAGAAAACATATAAAGAGAAGGCTTCAGAAGCTGAAAATAACAGAGTGGGTGTTCTAAAACTTTAGCGATTTAACAGTTAGGACAATTTTAATATTTGTTTCATAAAAAAAGTTACATGGTATAACTTTAACTTTTAAAACTTAAATCTTTGGCACCTAGCTGTTCCTACATACTTTAACCGAGCAACTTGATTCACAATTCAAAAATTCCACCTTACTGTGGACATGCATGATTGAGATGTTTACTGTGAAACAATTTGTAGTTTTTGAAATATTTAACTTTAAGCACCCAATGCATTGTCAATTACAATGGACATTTAAAGGAGAGAAAAAAAAACATGCCATCGGCGGCATAGCTCAGATGTACAGGTGCCAGTGGTGGGATTCGATCCCATAACCTTTTGCGGATGAGTCAAGAGCTTTTCCGACTAAGCCACCCAAACAGACATACTTAGAGTGCCCAGTGCATTTTCAAAGACAATTTGAGTTACTCATGCATATCTTTACAAAGAACATTTAGCCTTAAAGGAGTAGTTCACCCCCAAATGACTTTTCTTTCTATTGATTACTCATGCCATGGAGACTTGAGTTCAATAATACCTTTTTGTATGTTTTGCATTCCTAAGAAGACAAAAATGTGATTATAGTTAATGTACCCCCATTGATTCCGGGTGCATTCGGGTCCCCATTTGGAATCAATGGGGGCACATTTATTGTAACTAGAAGCTTCGGGCGGCCCAGCATCTAGTCGGCGACCTGGCCAACTCGGAACAATGTAAATAGGGAATGAATGCCCCGCCCTTTAATGCAAACCCCATTATACCTGTTTTCATAGGACCCGTTTTGACCATCTGTCTGCCTGTGTCCATTTATGCCCATATATGGAGATATCTGTATCTGTCTGTCTGTCTGTCGGCGTCCATTTTATGTCCATATATGGAGATCACTGCAGTTATAGTTCTGGGTCCATTTTATGCCCATATATGGAGATATCTGTCTATCTGCGTCCATTTTATGCCCATATATGGAGTATCTGTCTGTGCCTCCAACTGTGTTGCAGACACAGTGCCGGTTCCCCCTTTAATGCAAACCTCATTATACCTGTTGTCATAGGGGCATTCATTTTATGCCCAAATATGGAGAACGCGCGTGCCCGTGGGACGAACGGTTCTCGAGATACGCGGATTACATACATACATACACAATCACAGAGATTTTTTGTTGACTCATGTGGTGTACGTGATGTCAGAGCCTTTTATGAAGTGATGTCACAATGAGTCAGAGCTTTTGCCGATTTCCTCCGGAACAGCCTGATGTCAACAATCAACCCCGCATAAGGAGATTCCGAACGTTTCGCGCCGGTTCGGGAAAACCGCGCGTCGGGTCGGGTCGAGACCCGGCACTGCACTCCGTGCCGCGGCGGGGAACGCGCGTGCCGAATCTGAAGCCGGTGGGACGAACGGTTCTCGAGATACGCGGATTACAGACACACACACAGACAGACAGACAGACAGACACACACGCAGAGACTTCTCGCATTTATAGATAGATAATATTTTTGTCTTAGGAATGCGACAAAATAGAAAACATATTATGTTACTCAAGTCTCCATGGTGTGAGTAATCAATAGAAAAAAAGTCATTTTGGGGTTGAACTACTCCTTTAAGCTAAAATGTTTTTCTGGGTATTTTCCTCTTGTATAGAAAGTCGATGGGAGCCCAACTTGATTTGGCCGCTGTGGCGACCCCGAAGGTCACCGGCTCGGGTGCCCTAGCTAAATCATTAGAGCAAGCCCTGGGCTACATCTGTGCAAAATTTGGCGCTTTTAGACTGATTAGCACAAAATTACCATTCTATCTCCCTAAGCTAGTCGGAGGCCTTGGGGATATTTCGTGCTAATCAGTCTAAAAGGGCCAAATTTTGCACAGATGTAGCCCAGGGCATGCTCTAATGATTTAGCTAGGGCGCCCGAGTCGGCGACCTTCGGGGTCGCCACAACGGCCAAATCAAGTTGGGCTCCCATCGACTTTCTAAATACCCAGAAAAACTTTATTCTTTCTGGGTATTTAAGTAGGATGTGAAGGGTCTAACTAGGGGTTTGTCATGATGCTGAATCCATTGCAAGCATTTGTTTTGCAGAAAAAAACATTCCGTGGGCTACAAATGGCCTCAGGAAACACCCACAAAACTGTGAAAAGTAAGTGAAAAGTGATGACTCATCACTTTTCATCACTAAACCATTGTTTTCTGGGGCCACATCATGACAAACCCCTAGTTAGACCCCTCACATCCTACTTAAATACCCAGAAAAAAAAAATCTGGGTATTTTCCTCCTGTATAGAAAGTCGATGGGAGCCCAACTTGATTTGGCCGCTGTGGCGACCCCGAAGGTCACCAACTCGGGCGTCCTAGCTAAATCATTAGAGCAAGCCCTGGGCTACATCTGTGCAAAATTTGGCGTTTAGACTGATTAGCACAAAATTACCATTCTATCTCCCTAAGGCCTCCGACTACATGGGATCTGTATTAACAGCGTCCAAATAGGAGCGGTAAATTAGGTGCTCGGGTGGCACAGTGGTAGAGTATGTGCCCCACATGTTGAGTCTAGGGGTTTCAATCTATACTAGATCCGGCTTTGTCAAGCATCTATACTTCGCTCGAGATTTGGGGGCATGTCTGAGATTTCCCATCTTGAATGCGTCACTGCCGCGTGATTTTTGAAGGCACATAAGATTTTGGATAAGCATGCCCGCGGAGAGCCGCTGTAATCCAAACCGTGCCCCCCAGCCGTCTCGATTGGCTGTCTGTTTCCTGTTGCTGTCAAACACAACGGACATATGGGATGATGGGGTGGGTATGGGGCTTGGGCTTCAACTCTATGATATAATTGCCTTCCACCATGTAGACATGGCTGGACATGGCCTCCTATACATAGCAACTTACTATTAGCGAGCCTATTTCCCATCCAGAGAATAAAACTGTCCGCAGTGTCAAATTATTTATATTTTCAGTGTCCTGAAAAAAGTTCAATTTTCTGTAGCTGGCTTACCCCATCAGCAGTGTGATGAAATATGTGTGACACACAGGGGTAAATGGTTGCTGCCAATGGCAATAAACAGAGAAAATTGGTAACACACACACACACACACACGAGCGTGCGCACGCACGCACGCACGCACGCACGCACGCACGCACGCACGCACTCACATACACACACACACACACACACACACACACACACACACACACACACACACACACACACACACACACACACACACACACACACACACACACACACACACACACACACACACACACACACACACACACACACACACACACACACACACACACACACACACACACACACACACACACACACACACTTCAATTCTGGTTACTCAAGTGTGACCAGCGATTCATGTGAGTCTCCTCTCGTATAAGTTACAAACACCAAATCCACAGACACAAGATATTATTTACACATTTCCAAATCCTCAAAGTGCAGATCTCCAGCAGGCCAGGTTCACTACCCAAGACAACCCCACAAAAGTCAATCATAGCCAATTGAAATGAAATGTAAAAAATCTGACTGATAGGGGAGAACGGGGTAAGATGAGCCTGTGTCAAAATGGTGGCAAGATGAACCAAATATCCAGGGGTAAAATGAGCCAATTATCCTAATATGAATAACTCTTCATATTTTGTATTAGGTCTTTGCTACTCAAATTATGCTGAATGATCTTCCATTTTGATAAATACACTAATTTAAGAGATTTTTTTAATATTAATTAATTGCAAATATTAAAGGTTCTGAATAACTTTAATTGGTTTTATATTGTTTAAATAACCATAAGAAAATAAATAAGACTATTTGCAAAAGGGAAATGTGTTAAATTATTTTGATAAGTAAATACATTATTTGTTCAAGATTAAACTGTTAAAAGTTTAGAATATCATGTGGGTTAACTTAGCCATTGACTCATATTTTTATGGCCCTTTGTCATAGATGCTTACTAAAAGTGGTTCATCTTACCCCGTTCTCCCCCATCTTGATCACATGACTCCAGAGAGTCATGTGATCAAGATGGTGGAGAACGATTTGTGTGAGTTTTTGACAAAATCTGCAGGAGTAGTAGGAAAAACTTTTTTGAAGAAAATGAAAAATGTTGGAAGGCACATTTGTACCTGGCTCTAATATTTCACTGAACGTGTGCAAGAGTAATTCATAGTACGGATACAGAGACTGAGTTCAAAACTCAAATGCACTATATCAAACGTTTGAATCTAAATTCTATGGAGCTAAAATTACCATAGTTGTCACCAATTTCCTTGTCTGTGTGCTGCAGGATATTTGCCAGTGTTTTATAAGAAGGTCCCTGGTTCGAATCCATCTTTTGGAACATTTTCACTCTATATCTAATGGTTCTGTGGTTCTGTGCTGCTGGAGATAAGTCAGCGCTTTCTAAACAGATTGCTCTTGGTTGAAAACCGGGTTATTTTTATATATATATACCCTGTATATATATATTTTGTCAACCTCCTGATGGTGCTATAACAGGCGGATGTGAAAAAGGTGCGGTAAAGAAGGTGCTACTGAAGGTTTGCGTTCTGAAATCTCAGATTGATTAAACAGATACATTTGATGACAAAATGAAATTAATATGGAACATGAGGGCTTTGATGATAAATCTTAAATGCAAATACCGTAGATCTTTATCAAAGGGTAAGCCTACAGCCTAAAAGGGTGTAGGCTTAAAAGGGCCCACACCTTAAGTAAACAATCTGACCATAGACCCTCAATCAGCAGAGGAAAAAATTACATTTTCATTTCATGTCATTCATGAAAAGAAAATGGTCTCAGCATTGCATGTTTTTAATGAAAAGTAGAGTATGTGCAACAGTCTTGTTATTCAAGGCTTTAATGCACCCATATACCAGTGGAACCTTGTTTGAGAGCCAGACTGTTGCCACAATTTACAAATGCTTCCAGTCATTGAAGTGCTGAAAGTGATCCGGGGGTAAAGCGGATGTCCTGCCTCCACCCTGCTTCGGTCTCGTCTTTGCAGTCATGTACATTTGTACAACTGTAAATCAAGTGATTTAAAGCACATATACTGTAGCTTGCTGCTAGGCAGAAATGAAAATATATATTTTAAAGAGAGTAAAAAAAATATTCGTGAACGGTAATGAAGAACAGATGACGGCTTCCTTTCTCAGCTTTCGGGAGGTGTAGTTCAGTAGCATTGTCATTGTGGAATAGTAATCTGGCCATACAGGACTACAGGACTAAGTGGAACCTGTCCATCATATTTTGGTGGCGGAGGTACTGGCATCAGGGGTAAGTTACAAAACTATGTGATGTGTATTTAGACATTAGTTCAGAACGGTAACACTATCGCCCCTAAAATGTGGAGCATTTCAACTAAACCCACCGATTAATGTGATGTTTTTTTTTACAATGAGACCAATAGTCTAGATGGAAGAGGGTGAGACTGTGTGTTTGTGTTCCGGAGCTAATCCTGAAACAGAAGTAACAGAACTATCTCCACTATTTTCTTTAATATTTAACTTTACAATTTTGTAATGGAAGTCAATGGGGCTCTGATCGGGCTGAAACCTTGCCCAAATTAGGAGACGATATTTGACTGAAACAGTCTGGCCACATGATGTCCCAGATCCACATCAGGGCCACGCCAATCCCACATGGATACAGAGATCCACTTGATTTGTTTTTCAACTACAACTTTTCACCTACAAATTACACTGTATGAGGAAAAAAAAGAAGAAAAAAAAAAAAAAAAGATTCAGTTTCCAAGTCACAAAAGCCATCCTTTTTTGCCTTTAGATAACTTTATTTACAAGTCCATATATAGCAGGATCAAGATTCACGATGCAGTTGTGAAATTACCTGTCTGCCTATGTGCCCTAACAAATACAATAGAAAAACACACAATAATGAGTGTTAATGATGACAATGTTGTAGTAGTATCCACTTCCCTGAAATTGGAGAGTACCTGTTATGAGCACTGAGTTAAGTCCTGTTTCATGTCCTGGGAGTGGTGGTGGTGGTGGTGGTGGTGGACTGTTCTGGGACGGGTTTCCCAAATCCATCTTGAAACCAAATTTACCATTCTATCATAAGCGAGTGGAGCATAGATGAACATCAGTCTCTGGATGCTTTTGAGAAACCCAACACGTTTCTGTTCAGCCTATAGAGTTCTGTATGTACCACAGATAATACAATCATGTTGCTGCAGAAACCTAATTGGGAGACAGGTCATTGGAATCTCACAGCTCTCTGTCCCGCCATCTGCCACAAACCCCTGCTACCCCAAGAGACTCAGCAGTGGGAGCAGTTGTGCGTTGAAGACTGGACTGCGCCAAACTCGGCCAAGTTGACACAGGTGATCCTTCACACAGCGCAAGAACATGCTGCCTTTCTTTTGTGTCCAGCCCTTCCTGAAGCATTCCCTCACCCATCTCTCTCCTTCTTTCTGCCCACTTAGTGTGGTCCAACAGCTCAAGAAGAATTCAAAGGCTAAAAAAATAAGATTTTTTTTTTCTAATTTCATGTTCACTACAGAGGTTTTATTTTGTTAAAAAAAGGAGGAGGAAAAAAAGGACAAAAAGAAAAACAACTAAAAACAAAGTTCTTTGGAGGAATCCCACATTTGTGCAGCTATAGACTAACCAGCATTCTCAGAGCATCAAAACAAAGTTCAACGTTGGCTTTTCCAGAGATGTGACTTTGTGGCCCTTGCTTCCGTCTGTCTTTCTGTCTCTCAATCCTTTCACAAATGTAAACAAAACAACAAAGTACGAGTAAGTGTCTTGTTTCCATGCCACCAACTCTCTGTACAGTCATTGGTGCAGGGGGACCTCAGAACCTGCCCCCCTGATTATTTTTCTTCTTTTTTCCCCCTCCAGCCAACCAGCATTCTCCTCAGTAGATGACTTCATAGACTGTGGCCTTCTTGTCCCCAGAGCCGGTGACGATGAACTGGTCGTCAGGAGAGATGTCGCAGCTGAGGACCGACGAGGACTCCTTGGACTGCAGGCACAGAGAAGGCAGCCATGTTAGTCATTAGCCAGGAACATTTGACACAATATGAGTGAACAATACACACTAATCTACGCTTTTTTTTTAAATTATTATTTATTAAATACTAGCAAGACGCCTCAGGGCGACATGGGCATCTGGCTAGTGATGTATATCGGACCAGTTACCCATATATGGAGACCCCTGGTACCCATATATGGAGATCCATGTACTATATATGGAGATATGGTGTGAGAGCCCAAACATGCTTACTCAGTTATTCATTATGTGAAAGTCCTATGATGTCTATGACATCTGACATCATAGCCTTTTATGCCCATACATGGAGATCCCTGTCTGTAGAACCAGCCGTTAGTGTGGTATGTGGCCTCCATATATGGGCATTCCCATATGAAGTCCTGTTAAATATGGGCTTAATATTGATGACATCAGGGAACTCCATATATGGGCATAAAAAGGGATTCTGTTAGTGTGACATCACTGTGAAGCCAGAGCGGCAAACCTATTCTGTTAAGAGTGGTTCCCCTGACATCACAGTGACGTCAGAGCATGATGTCAGAGTGACAAACCCATAGAACCACAGTGTCAGGCGTGACAGACAGACAGGGATACATACAGACAAGCTGTGACCAAACTGGGACCTACGTTCGCAATCAAAGTTCTGGTAATATGACATCTTACGTGAGAGATATGTTTGGCATTGATCATTTTTTTTTTTTAATCAACAGAGCAATAGAAACTAGATTGCAAAAACTGTCCCCATGTCCCCAGACCAGCCTATGAGAGTGAAGTACCATCCGAATTGTGAGCAAAGACCGTTAACAAGTCATTCATTCTTGCTGCTTTACAGTTGTCAATGGAGACACCCAGACAAAATATGTAAAAGTCAACATTCAGCAACATGTGGTTGGGCATAATCTGGGATTTTCTGAGGCAGACAAAACCTTGTTTAAATTCAGAGCTGTAGAAAAACACGTACCTGGAATATGCTGGATCCATACGGTGTCCGCCATGCGTTGAGGAGGTTATCTTTGCCTGTGCTCACAAACCATTTACCTACAGGACAAACACACAAGATAAAATGATAATTCTTAGGTGAGGAGTGCATGTGGGTTGACAGAGAGGAATAGTTATGTAGTAGAGCACAGGAAAACGAAAAAAGGAAGGGATGACGCTTCACTGTGAAGAATGAGGAAAAAGCAGACATTTGTTCAACTTGTCTGTGATTAAATGGCCTCTGGGGGTATGATGCAACCAAACCATCAGTCTAGTGTGAGAGAGAGAGAGAGAGAGTGTGTGAGTGTGTGTGTGTGTGTGTGTGTGTGTGTGTGTGTGTGTGTGTGTGTGTGTGTGTGTGTGTGTGTGTGTGTGTGTGTGTGTGTGTGTGTGTGTGTGTGTGTGTGTGTGTGTGTGTGTGTGTGCGAGGGTGCATGTGTTACTTACCACAGTAGGCGAACTTGAGGGAGAGCACACAGCTCTCGTGGAGGTGCAGCTGGTACTTGTCAGGTTTGGAGACGTGAAGCACTTCCACATTACTGCTCTCCATGCCTACGGCGAGCCACTCACCTGTCGGACAGTAGCCCAGAGAGAAGATCTGCACACAGGGAGGATGGAGGGAGGGAGAGACAGGGGGCAAGGAGTAATGGAGGAAGTGAAGGAGTGAGGATGTAAGAAGAGCGAGACAGAGGACAAAAGTGGGGAGAGAGATTACATTTTTTAGCGAGGATTAGGGCTGTCAAATAATCAAGCTTTGACTAATCGTCGACTTTTGGGGGGAAAATGTGCAATCAATTGTAAAAATATATAATTAGTAGGCGTGGCTACCCCTTCTCCATGACCGTGTCAACACTGACAGATTCTTACGAGTAATACAACTGTTAATTTCTGAAAACCATCTTAATTTTAAATTATTTTGTAGGCTTTTTCTGAACCTTTATTTGATACAGCAGGTATAAAGTGTAGAGAGACGTAAAATACAGAGAGAGTAGGAGAGTGACAAGCAGCAAATGGTCCGGCTGGCTGAGAATCAAACTGGGGACTCGCTGTCAGTCATTAGAGTCCATGTGGTATCCAACCATTCAGCTATCGGGTCGCCCCGATAGCCCAATGTAATTTCTGAGCTCATTTGACAGCCCCAGTAAGGATCAGAGCTCATCTGATAACGGAAGCTAGAAAATGGCATTCAGCAGACAGTCAGCTTTCTCATGCTGGCTAGTCTAGACTGTAAAACCTGTGTGTGTGCACGTGTGTGTGTGCGTGTGCGTGTGTGTGTGTGTGTGCGTATGTACCTGTGAGGTGAAGTCGTGTTGTTGGAGCTGTCTTCCCTCTCGGAGGTCCCAGCAGCGCACTGTGTTGTCCAGGCCTCCTGTCCACAGCTTGGTGCCATCGTTGGAGATGTCAATGCAGCTGGCCCCGTCTGTGTGACCCTGGAACTGCCTGCATGGACGAGACACAATGAACACCATGACTCTCTCTCTCTCTCTCTGCATAATGGACCTCTGCCTCTTCTGCTCTCATCCCTCATGATCTGACTAGAATATCAGCTTGGAGGATCTACAGCCTTTTCTCTTTTTACCTTCTGCAGATTATTATGTCCTGCATCCATCTATCCAACCTCTCCTCCTCTCCTCTCCTTATAGGGTCTGGTTATTAAAATGTTTCCTCCCTCCTCTCCTTGTCTCCTGGGTCCTTACCTGACGAGGGTCTGGTTGTGGAGGTCCCAGACTACGATGTTTCCGTCGCTGCAGCAGGAGAAGCAGACCTTGTTGTCGGGAGAGATGGCCAGAGCGTAGCAGGCGGGGGCCGACGACGTCAGCTCCGCCTTGATGCGGGGAGTGGGCGTGGCCAGGTCCCAGATTGACAGCGTGCTGGCCTCCCCGCCCACGATCAAGGTCCGCCCGTCGGGGAGCAGCTTGCAGGAACGGATGTAGTTATCCCTGTTCTGATGTGACAAGATAAAAACAAGGCGTTTTATTTATATATGTATATGCAAATGAGCTACGACACCAAGGGATAACTCATCTATAAAGTCTTCAACTTAAGCTGCATCAGCAGTATCCTGGTGAGATAAGTTCCTGGTAGATTTAGCTTAAGGACAACAACATGAGGGTAATTCATCATTTTCTGTGTGTGCGTGCGTGCGCGTGTGTGTATGTGTGTGTGCGCGCGTATGTGTGTGTATATGAGTGCGTGTATCTTCATTAGAATCACTTATAATCGCCAAGCACAATACATAATGTACAGGAATTTGTTTTGGTGACACCAGTGCAGAGGTAGTACTTTCAGTCTCACAATACATGCTGACACAATCACAGCTCAAGGACAGCAGCACCTCATATAGCATGCAAAGGGACAGTGCTCAGTAGAGCACTGGTTCCCTTTCATGTCAAGGACCCCCCAAATTGATAAATATTAGCCTGCGTGCGGACCCCCATTTGAAAAGATATGCCAGCAGGGACCCCATTAAGAGAAGATTTACACAATTAGGTTCTATAGCAGTGATTCTCAAGCTTTTCAAGGACCCTCAGTTTGATAGGCATTAGGCCACCGTTTTCTCTGGGACCCCAATCTACACTGTAAAATCCTCAGTGTTTATTTAACTTGGAGAGCGTACAAAAGCAAGGGTCCATTTGGTTCACTCTCGGAGTTACAGACCCATAAGGGTCAAGCTGGGGCCCCCTGGATCCCCCTCAACGACCCCTGGAGGTCCCCGAACCCCAAATTGAGAACCCCTTCAGTACTAGAAGAAACTAGTGTTTCTTAATGATCCCCCGGCGTCCAGTGTTTCTTACCAGACAGTCCAGCTGTGCCATGGGGCTCTTGCTGCCCGGCTGGCTGATGTCCCACACCTTGACGCAGCCCTTTCCTCCGGTGTAGACGTGGCGTGTAGACGTGCTGATGGTGACGGCACACACCACCTCTCCATGGCTCAGCGTGTGGATCTGACGGGCGTGGCGCGGGATGCCCGGGCCCAGCAGGGCGTCCGGAGGGAAGGGCACCGGCTGCATCTGCCCGTCCGCGCTCACATGGAAGGAGTAGGCCCTGGAGAATAGGACCGGCACAAGAACAAAAGAGACGGAAAAAAGAGTAAGGCATTCTTCAGTTAAATGCAGAAGCAAACATAGCGGTTCAAACACAAAGATAACCTATAGTAAATGCTTGATATTTTCACACTTCTTTGCGAATGTCTGCATTTTTAGTTAACACGTTTACATATGTAAATGTGTGTTCACAAAGGTATTTGTTCAAGTGGCACGATTACCTATGTTAAAAGAAAAGACGCGACTTGGCGTGACATTGCATTGAGCGGCGCGAATGATGGGAACCAGACAACTGAGACGACGTTCGCTTCACCATTCAAGAGCCACTCATGTCTTGACAGCCAATCAGAGTTAATGTTATGCTACCATGAACACAGTGATATACACAAATCTATTTTATTTTGTTTTAATAAACATTTCATACCGACTGGCTACCACCAGTTTAGGGTGGACCGGTGGTCCGGTCAACCCCAAATTTGAATCACACATGATGGGCCACTACACAACGCAGAGCCCGATTGCACTTCCCTAATGCACTAGTTCCTACTTTAATCCATGAATAGACAGCTACTGTTCATTATCATTGTGGTTACAACCTCCTTACAAACACATGGATAGGAAACATTTTGGGTCACCAAAAATAACCAAAATTATCAACATTGTCATCCAAATGTAAAAAGTGCTTAGCCATTTTTCATCGTTATGACTCCAAACTGCAATTCCAGTCGAGGAACTGAAGTTTCTCTGTGCCGTAATAAACACCAAAATACATATCTAAAAGGCTAGTTGAATAAGTAAGGTAGAAAGATGATATTATGGTATTTGTGTAGAGTCGAAAGGTTCAAAGGAGACTCACGGTTTTCCTGAGGCAGCGGCTGACTGCAGGCTGGCAGGCAGCCCAGGGACCCTCATATGGGGGTGGGGGGACTCATAGCCCACCTGGAAGTAGACCAAGATACATTAACTCTAGAGAAGCGTTGACAGGAGAACCCGGTTCATGCAGTAACATAACTCACCTTCAGACCCAAGGAAGAGGACAGGAGTGGCAAGAGGAGAGGAGTACTATTAGAGCAGAACACTGCAACACTGTTGCTCCCAAATCAAAAAGTTAGGAGCAACCACCAAAATGTAAAGATATAAATGTAATTTTCACGCATTACATATTTAAATTATAAACCAACAATATAAACAGCATGGTAAAAGTAACATAAAATGATTAACGTGTGTGTGTGTGTGTGTGTGTGTGTGTGTGTGTGTGTGTGTGTGTGTGTGTGTGTGTGTGTGTGTGTGTGTGTGTGTGTCTCTCTCTTGTGTCTGTCACTCTTCCATTCATCACTTCACTGAGGCATTAAATGTCTCCAGATGTCTACACCGATTCCTATCACATCTTCAAATGTGTCATTTGTTCACTTTGATAGCACATTTGTTTCATATAATTGGAAGCAATAAATGTAAATATAGTAACCTATATAGTGTTGCCATAATTTGTGTCCACAACACAATGAAGGCAATGATAGAATAAAGGGTGTGCTTCTGTGCAAACATTACATGAAGAATACATATGCCTCTATACAAGCATTATGAGGAGAGAGGATGAAAACGTCAGGCTGTACAGTGGTGTAGTGGAAGGTGTATTTTGGCTATTGCACATATTGACTTGTGCACATAAAGTTGAAATGAGGCAAAATGAAGTTTGAGTGTTGTCATAAATATACATTTTTCAATACGCTTGATATTGATTCTGAATATTTGAACCGGTTTCAATACTCTTTGGAACACTATCAATACAAGCTGTGCATTCTCGTAGACTCTTCGCTCATCTCTGCCTAGAGAAAATACAGTGACACACACACCACCTCTCATCTCTCTGCAATCAATCGCAGAAAGCACTGAAATGTTTGGTCCAGGAGCGCTAAGCGACAGCCCCGCCCCATTGTGCCAAAGAGCAAACCATCTCCATGCGACAGTGCACCAGGACTACTGTCCCTTCACAAGGTATGTTCTGGATGGCAGGGCAGGAGCAGCGCTCCATTCAACTTCTATAATATATATTTTTTATATATCGTGTCTGTCGGATGGAAAAGTAGCACATCTACACGCTCAAAACACGTTGCTTCACACTGCGTTTTGAGCTTTGGTTCTGCTAATTTTGATGCTTTGGTGTGACGCTGTAGTATGATCAAGTAGGGCATTTACCTTTAAAGAAAAAGTTAAAAATAGGGAGATAAAAGGTTTCTGCAGGGCAGCCACGGTGTATAAATATATAGTAGACAACAGTCACACCAATCTGCACGAATGACATTTCCTGAAGAGGAGAAAACACAAAGGCAGCCATCTCTCTCACCACAGGTGATCGTCCATAGCCCGCGGCGGCTGCGGCCGCGGCAGCAGCAACAGCTGCAGATCCATTCATCTGAGGTGAGACCAGGTGCAGACCGGCGGCGTAGCCTGCCGCCCCCGCCAGGTCCCCGTTCACTCCTGGAGGCAGGCCGAAGGCCCCTGGAGGGTAGGCACCCTGCACCGCCAGCGGGTTCCTCAAACCCAGGGCTGGAGAGAGAACATGAAGGGTCGGGAGAGACGGGAGACGTAGAGGGGACAGGAGGAGTAGAGGGAGAGAATACTGGTTATGGCAGTGGTTTTCAACATTTTTGTGCCCTTGCCCTTGGGTGTGAAACAACAACACCCAAGGGTTAAATCTCAAGCAAAACCTGGATTTACGTTGGTGAAAGTTGTCTCTATAACATGTGTCGTCACCCTGTAAACGTTATTATGGCTTGGCTCTGCAAAAGGCTAGCAGCCTATGACACGGTCTGTGTGTGTCGGTCTATCTGTCCGACTGCCCAGAGCTAATCTCGCAAACCACTGGATATATCAGTGCCAAACTTTGTATGCACGCGGCCAGTAGGCAGTATTTAACTTTCATTTTATAATGGAAGCAACAGGGCAGTGATCACGCTGAAACCTTCCTTTTATTTACTAATGCCAAATAAAGTTTAACCACTTTAGCCAAGTTTAACCACAGCCCTATTTCACAAATCTTCAATAAAAGCAAATATAGACACTGAGGATTTGGCCAAGTGTAAAAAATAAAATGGACTCATATGGACCTGTAGGGTCTACTTTTACCCTCCGAGAATGAAATGAACTCTGAGGAGTTTGATGTGTAGGATTACACTGTGGTACTGACTGCAGCTTGAGATCATTTATATGATGTGGCCGTGAGCTAACCCGGAAACCAGACTTATCTGCCAGAATGAAATCATTTGCACTTGTGTTTTAGTCTGGTCATGCCAGCCTAGCTGTGAGCCGGTTCAATTTCATTTTAATATGCCAAATGTGTCTATCACTTTCTCTCTCTCCCACTCCCTCTCTAATTCTGTCCGTCTCTCTTGTCTCCGCTGTTTGAAATGCTTAGGAAAGATAGAATTTAACTAATGCACAGTTTAGCCTTTGCCTTAGAATATGGCAGAATAAGCCTGAATATTACTGAGGAGAGTTCCTCTGCAGAGCCTTTCAGTCTCTCAGGCTTCCATGACTGACGGCCTGTGAATAAGATGCCAGGCAGCAGAGGAACTGAGATGCTGCTACAGGCACTGTGGCAGTCTGCAGCACTAGACTGCTACTGACCCCTGCTGGCCACAACACCTCTCTGCATCCAAAGATGTGTATCGAGATGCACATCTGCAGAAGAAGTATGTTTGTGTGTCTTGTATGTGTGTTGAGGAGAAGAAAAAAAGTGTGTGAGAGCTAAATAGAGAAAGAGAGAGAAAGAGAGGGAGACGAGAGAGAGCAGACAGAGAGAGATGGGCTGAGAGACAGCATCAGGGGGATAGTGCTGGATAGAGACAGGGTGATGCATCACAATAGATTGGTCCTCATTATGAACCAGCTCACAGTCACAGCCTGTTACCTCTACTAATCATTCCGTTTATAAAAATCGACAAACATTTTCACCCACAGCTGTTTGTGGCTCAAAGCAGGCTGTGGCTCCAGCCTTCCAACTGGTCCTGCCCACGACACAGGTGGGTGCTGCACACAGATAGTATCGCTCAATGTAGCACTGATTCTCCATTAAGAGAAATTAAAAGATAATTCTTCATGTTGCTTAATGTTCCAGAGCGCTCCCCATAGTGCGTACGCTATGTGTGTGTGTGTGTGTGTGTGTGTGTGTGTGTGTGTGTGTGTGTGTGTGTGTGCGTGCGTGCGTGCGTGCGTACGTGTGTGCGTGTGTGTGTGTCTGAGTGTGGCTGAATGCATTTATGCGTCCATCTCCTCTTTTGGCATTTGAAAAGAAACCAACAAGGAAAAGGAAATATATAGAAGCCAACTCTCCCCATGTGGGGCCGTACCCAGAGGGTCCACAGCAGGCTTGCCAGGGACCTGGCGGAACTGTGGGGGGCCGCTGGGTCCTGGGGCGTTCGACTCTTGAGACATGGGCGTGCCTGGCTTCATACCTGGGGTACTGGACTTCTCCCTCTGGGAGAGGAGGGGCAGAGACAAGAAAGAAGGAAGGTTATGAATAAAAATAGAGCATTTAACATGAAAGGGAACAAATACAATGACAATTAGGGAAAGAAAGAACTAAGGAAGCAAGATGAAAACAAGCGAAGCAGAGAAACTTGGTGTTGTGCGATTCTCCTTGAAGCAGCAGACAGACAAGTCAGAAGAGTACATCACGTATATTGTGTGAGAAATGACTGCATGCATGTGTATTGACCCTAATCACACGGCAGCCATTTTGCTTTTACTTCATACTCGCGGGGGTGGTAAACGCACCCCCATGAGAATGAAGCAAAAGCCAAATGGCTGCGATATGAATACAGTCTACTGCACTAATGTGTCATTTTGGTGCGCACGCCTGCGACTGTGTGTGTCATGTGGGTCAAGTGAATTACAGGAATCAGACTTGTGTATCTTATGTGTGGGCATGTGTTTGCATATGGTCGCTGTCGGGTGGAAACCTTGTAAGCCCAAAACCATAGATATAAAAAGCTAGATACCTCATTCACCACTGCAGTTCATTGGAGCGACCTGTAAGAACGGGAGGGCTGAAGTGCGGAAGGCACGCTGCCACTCAAAGTGACTACTGGCCAAACACAGTGCGTCTTTTCCGCAACGTGTCAGAATCTAGGGTGCGTTTGAATAAATGAAGGACCAGAGGGCACACCAGTGCTCTCAGTTCCTATATCCGAACGCATCCTGGGTTACGAAAAGACCCGCCCCCACCTGCCTCTGATTGGCCTAGATCATGCTGAGCCTACCGAACGTCCTCTACTGTGACGCAAGAGGAAGCTTGCCCTCCACAAAAACGACAGACACCCCAGAGCCGGAGGAGGCGTCTACTTTTTTATGTCTATGTCCAAAACAATTACTTTTGGAAAAAGAACTGTGTTCAATTACAGTAATATAACCCACAAACGTAACCACTTTAACCATCAACATCTTTCCAAAATTAGCAGATCTACAAGTAGTTGTAGATCAGCTATTTCTGCAACATTTGCATGTCATTCCTGTACGACGAAGTAGGGCATTCATTTACGAAAGAAAACGCAAAAGTTTAAAACTGGAGGCGCAAGGGTTTTGTCCGAAAGCAACGATATACGTGTCTACATACCTGTGGGGGGTCCTTTCCCCGGGATGGGGAGGGTGCACTGCTGGAGGATGCCAGAGAGGCGGGGCTGGCTTGAGGAGGGGCTTCCTTTCTGGTGGGAGGCATCTTGTCCAGCCCGTTCTCTCTGGACGAGTAGGACTGCACACTGCGTGGGGACGATGGGTCCTGTGTTGAAAGGGTTAGAGAAAGAAGTTATTCTTGCTGCATGGGACCGAGAAATGCCTGACAATGGCACCTTGTAAAAAGCAATGAACAAAGTAAACAACTTTTTGTGTTTTTATTGTTATAGTCTGTAAATGTGAATGTTAACACAAGCCACTTTGGGTGTTTTTAAGTTAAGACGCCAGTGCACAAATCGATTCAGCGGTTGTCACTTTCCACTTAATTAAACTAATGGATCTACAACAGTCCCACATAAAAAGCACAAAGGCATTGTAAACAGTTTAATAAAAGCACAGATGTTTTTTAATACGTTATAATAAGTGTGCGTCAGTGTGCATGCATTTATCAGTATGTGTGTGTGTGTGTGTGTGTGTGTGTCTCAGGGGAGGGTAGTGGGCTGTATTATTATTCAGGTGGTCCTGCTGTGTGTGTGTATGTTCTATGCAGATGAAGGCTGAGCATTGAGGCAGTCACAGGCTGAGTACCAACCTCGTCCACCACCAAATTATCATCACTCTTATCTGCATCGCTGCCCTAGGAAGACAAATACAGGGAGAACAGGCATTAGGGTTACAGCAACTCCTTAAGTTGTTTACAGATTACATGTGGAAAGTTCACACATAAACACGCACTAAACATTAAAAAATATGTTTGGGTTACCATCATAAATAAATAAAAAACCTGATTGCGAATTATTATATGTTATTAAATGCAATGTTGCAATATTCTAACAGGGTTAACCACTTGAGCTAAAGCTATATTTAAAAAAATATATCCATCTGTTTCTGCGGGAATTTACTGCAGAATTATGTGTCGGACACATCCGGAGAACAGCTGATATACAAGCTCACGTCACGTCGCAGATGCAACCGTTGTGAGCTTGTAGATCACACTCGGCTGCGACGCCGGAACTGCGACCCACCTTCTGGGACGTTGGAAACTTGTGGATACATTTTCTTTTTTAAATAGCCAACCTTGTAGATGTGCCATTTGCCAAAAAACTTGGATTGAATTTAGAAATGTGTGAATGATTTTGCAGATGACTATGCCCAAAATAGGGAAGCCAGGGTTACATTTGCTAACTACATGCGCACTTGTACAAAAAACATGAAGCTCCTCACATAGTCTGTCATGAACTCCTTCTCGTCGGCTTTCCTCTTCTTGCCGTTGCTGAGGTAGTCTGTCGGGCGCCCCTTATCCCCATTGGACAGAGAACTCTGAAAAGCAGAGGAAAAAGATGGAGTAGAAGCAGAGGACAGAGGGAGGAGGGGGTGAAAGGAGAGAGGAGAGACGAGATGAGGAGGAGGAGATTCGGAGGAAAGGAAATAAAAAGTAAATTGAGTGGAGAGAGAGTGAGCAGAGATGAAGAGGAAGGGATAGAAAGGGAGAGGGGTGGCGGTGGAGGAAAGGCAGTGGAGGCCAGGGAGAGGAAAAGAGGGTGATAATGAGGTGAGAGGGACTGCATAAATCATGTCAGACTCATAAGCAGTGGAGATGAATGTGAAAGAATATCAGCCTCCATCGATTGGTCGACTCACTGTAGGAGTTGAGGGGAAGATGGGAGCCGTCTTTAATACAGTCCAAAAAAACAGGGGGTGGAACCATGTTTGAGCCCTTGGTTAGGTTTGGCAAACTATATTGTGGTATTATCCTGTTATTCAACTTCACTACATACTTGGGATGTTTGAACTAAATCAAAGCTTAGTCCTTTTTCCTCATACATTATGATGTGGTACAATAGTTTGTATTGGAGCAATTTGTCTTTATCTGCGTCTACATCACAGGCATTAACATCACAGCCATTAGGCAGATTCTCTGACCCAGAGCAACTTGAAAGGAGTGAAAAGGCAAGATTTAAAGCGGAAGCATTTTCCTACTTTTTTGACCAATTTGGTAAAACTACAGTAATGTCTATGAAACAGAGAATCCGTGGACATTTCTTCTTTCACCAAATGATTGTTCGGTTTCACCAAATCTAGTTTGGTGTCCACTGTCCAGTGACCGACACCTACCTCTAATGCAACAGGCTGTTAGGGCATTATATTAGCATTTCAGATCAATAACTCCATCTTTAGGGAGACATGGCAAACATTTTTGGACTGATGCAGATTGTTAAAATGTTCCTCACAAGGAGGGGGATTTTTGAATGGCTTGTTGAAACATTTCACCACTTAAAATTCTGGTCATACAGCAACGAGTCCAGGTTAATTCTTTTAAAACACTTAAAGTGCAAGACCATTTTGGTAGATGTTTGGGTTGTGTAGCCTTTTCTTTCTTCTTCTTTTTAATAAAAATGTCAACTTCAACATTTTGCTATTTTTATTAGGAAGAAACCCCGGACTGGATCCGGATCTTACAACAGTAAAATCAATAGGAAGTTTTTATATAAAAAAAAAGAAAAACTGGGTTTGGTGATGTTCTATACTGTCTGAATCAGCTTTGTTTGAGTTAGTTTACAGGCTAAAAGAGCTTCTCCAATGATATCATATTTTAAATGATCAATTTCTAGTCAAGGGAGAAATTACTTTTGATTTCTTCTTGCCTGCCTTTGGAGTTATATCATGGCAAGGTAACTACACAACCCAAACCTCTACCAAAGTGGTCTTGCCCTTTAATAACCTCCGACAGAAAAATCCACCCAAAGACCAGACAAATCTTGTCCATAATACTGCCCCTTTAATGCCTTTCTCAAGAACAGTTTGCGTGACAATGCAATGGGGTTAATCATGAAGCTCTGTAACCATTAGGCTGTCATTCCACAGAGTCCATCTACTTGATACACTGCAAAGCTCTGAAACTAAACATGGAAAGATCTGACCATGGAAAATGTGATGGTGTACTTTGCCTTACTCACCGGCCCAGCTTCACGGTCTGTGTCCATTCCAGGCAGCAGCATCCCAAGTCCCCAAAAGAGAGAACACATATACAAACGCACATAACATTATCTCCCATCACTTTACATCACTCTGCGACTAATGGAAAATATCTCTGAGGCATGCCATTATCAGTATCGATACAGTATCGTGCCAAAATGTCCAAGCCAAGCTAAGCATTAGTTAAGATCAGTGTTTCTCAAACTTTTAAATTCCAAGGTCCCCTAAACTCTGACAGTATACAAATGGAACCAAATGGACCCGTTAGGGTTCATTTGGTTCCATTTGTATTCTGTCAGAGTTACAGACTTGTACGGGTCAATTTAGACCCTCCTAAAGGAACCCACAGAGCTATTGGAATCCACTTTGAGAAACGCTGGTTTATATCAAGCCAGACATAGGCAATTTTCTTTATCTAAAGTCTTCCACCTCAAACAGTTCAATATATACCCAACTCTCCCCAGTCCCTTAAAAGGGGGCCTATTATGCTAATCTCCAGCCATTGTATTTTTTATTCTGGGACTCTAGTAGTACAGTAGCTTTGCATGATTCAAAGTTCAACAAACTCCTTATTTATCTTACACTGGCTCTGTATGCGGCCCCTCATTTCAGCCTGTCTGAAACAAGCCATATTAGATCCCCATCTCTTTAACGTCCCCCTCCTTAAAAGCACACTTTATTCTGATTTGCCAATTTCCCTTTTTAGATGGATGAGAACCGTGTAGAGGCAACATTAGCAGAACAGATGACCATATTAAAGTAGGAAAGAAAAACACAGCTGGAAACCTAACATTCAGAGCAGTCAGAATGTTTGAGCAGTCAGAATGTTTTGCCTTTTGTTTACAGGCATGATATTATAATTGGTTTACCTCATTATTTGACACCTTCAATAAGAACATCCTTTATTGTAACATTATAGAAGACAGAACATAAGGAAAAGCATAATATGTCCCCTTTAACTCATGTATAATATTATGTAATTACTTAGTTTTGCTTACAAAAGAAAGAATGCCAATGGTTCTGGAATTAGACCCGACTTGGGTCATATAGCATTTGTAAAATAAAAGTTAGTGTTTTTCAAATCTGCTCTTAGAACCAGAGTTGGGATTAGTTGTAAACAACGAGAAGAAGAATGTTTAATGAAATGTCTTTTAATACTTTTCTGTGATTGTCAGAATTACCCTCATGTGTTAAGCCCCACCCATCAGGGGATTCAGTTAAAACAATTCTACAAACTAGTTTCAGTGATTCAATGTTTGACGAGGGCCTAATTTAGGCCACTGCTCCCATTTTCCATTCCTTGATGAAATGGAGCACTCTCCAAGCCACCATCACCTAGGATGATGAAATCATCTTTATCGCTTATCATTGGTCCCCATCTCGAGGGTCTTTCTTACTCCAGTCCACCCAGTCCATTCACTGTTGTCAAATTACACACATGCACTTGCAATACATCTACATGTTAAATGTTCTTGAAGCACTGTATGCAGGATGCATTGATGAGGTCTGATGACAGATAATCCAGTGTCATGTTCACTGTATGGTCTTAGTTCTTGGTGTTTCTTAACAGGATGGGATATTGTTTGTCCTGTTGTGTTTGCATGGCATTTCTAACAGTTGCCTTTTGGTACTGTGTTAAATAGCAGGACAGTAGCAGTTGTGCTGGTCACAGGATCCCACCCTTAAGGCCTTGGGCTGTTCGAGATGCAGAGGAGAGCAATCCTCCGGTGTTAGAGTGACTGGACCATTTCTTGTTTGTTTTTAGTTTTCGTTACTTTTCAACACAACAGGTGTCAACAACATGTTGCATTAATGTCGAGATGGAGGTCAACGTAATGTACGTGTGTCCATAACTAGACAGAGATGTGTTGAGAATGACACATCCCAGTTTCAACAATGATGTTCCCCTGCCCAGTCCCTGTTTTCCAGACCTATACCTCTGTGGTGCGCTTCGGCGGCTGCTGCGGCGGCCGCAGCCTCCATGTGGGCCCTTTCATCCTTAGCGGCGAGCTGGGCGCCTAGCGCACCGGACAGGGCCAGGAGGCTAGAGCCTCCGCCCAGCGCCAGGCCAGGGTGGGCCAGGCCAGACGGGTGGGGTCCCATGGGCAGGCCCTGGGCAACATGCTGGGAGAGGTGCTGGGCCTGGAGCTGTTGCTGTGGAGAGGGATGGAGGAGAGGAAGAAAGAGAGAGAGAGAGAGAGACAGAGAGAAGTGGGGGACAAGGAGAGAGGAAAAACTGAGTTGACTTGCAGGTACTGAAAAAAGCAATTTACCGGGGAGTGACAGAGCAGAAGCAAAGGAAAAGGAAAAAGAAAAGAAAGAGAAGGAAAGAAAAGAGGGGTGTGACGTGGAGGACCGACACGTGGCCAGGACAGGGACAGGGCAGACTGGGCTGATGGGAAGTAACGTGGCAGCGCTATGAAGTGTAATAATTGTTCAAATAAGGCTGCATTTTTTAGGGATATTGGAAATCACTGAAGGTTCAGAGAATGCAGGTAAGGCTAAACGCAAAATGTAAAGTCAATTAAGGGGATCAGCGATTATTTGCATTTCCAATTACTGGGTGGGAAAGCAAACAAAAACAAAAGAAACGCTGCACTGGCTTGAGCCCATCTTTCAAGGAAAACTAACTTTTCTTTAGGACGTTAAGATGCCAAGAGCATCTCGAAGCATTTTGAAATATATTAAAAATATAGATTTTTATAAACTACATAACCACGGTATGTCAGCGCTCGTACAAGTGTGCAACGAGGGATCAATGCAAATAAATAATAAAGGAAGGGGAAAATGGAGGAGAAATAAAGGTTATGGGAGGATGGGGTACACACGGTATGAGGCATAGGGGGGAGTCCACGTACCCCTATCGATGCATTTAACTCCCCCATAGTCACCTGCTTGGCGCGCTCCATGGCCTGGACCACCTGTTGTTGGTGCTGTGGAACAATCCAAGATGTCAATGAGCACGGGGGTGTCCTAGGCTGAATAAACTGTTTAGCTTATCCTGAAACATTTTGACTGCGTCAACACAAATGCACATTCCTAATTGGGAATATGAATTGGCATCATTACTTAGTCATTGTCTTAATCAACGGTAACTTCCAATGTTTTCTCTCACAATTCTGGATATCCATATAGAAATCGTGGCAACATTAAGGCGATTGAGGGAAAGAAAGCTGAAGCTCTGTCAAACCACAGCTGTGTGTGTGTGAGTGAGTGAGTGAGTGAGTGAGTGAGTGAGTGAGTGAGTGTGTGTGTGTGTGTGTGTGTGTGTGTGTGTGTGTGTCTATGCAAGTGTGTTTCACTAAGAAATATTGGTTACTGAGTGCATGCATGTCTTATGTGTGGGAGGCTGTCAAGACCCCCACCAAAAAAAAAAGAAACCCGGACGAATGTTACTGATGTGTTAATGTGCATAACTGTGGTGCTGGGTGTGTGTGTGTGTGTGTGTGTGTGTGTGTGTGTGTGTGTGTGTGTGTGTGTGTGTGTGTGTGTGTGTGTGTGTGTGTGTGTGTGTCATCCGTCCAACCTCCTGTGACAGGAATGGGATGAGCTGAGCACAGATCACGTTCAGCCGCTTGGCAATCTCCGTCTGAAAGAGGGGGGAGAAAGAGAGAGAGAAAGAGTGGGTGGGTGAGCGGATACTGTCACTTTGATGAATACACACACGCAGACAGACACAGACACACAAACACAAACACACACACACAGACAGACGTGTAGTACGCACGCAAAAATACACAGCCAAGATCTTAAAGCATGCACAAACAGAGAACACACATACAAAGAAACTTGTACACACAAACGCATACAGTGTGGATGTGGCCTGCTTCTCCCTGGGCCCGTGCGGTAAATATTTCAGCTGCTTACATCTGGTCTATGCAAATGGAAACTCTGCCAGGGAGCCTGGCTAAAATATTCATGGACAGCATCTGCTGTGGCCACAGCCAGCCCACACAACGTGTGTGTGTGTGTGTGTGTGTGTGTGTGTGTGTGTGTGTGTGTGTGTGTGTGTGTGTGTGTGTGTGCGCGCGCTCTCACTTGCCTGCTTGATGAACCAGGCTGTGTGCACGTTCGCTGCTTGTGTATGCATGTATTTGTGGTGCGTCCTTGTATGTCTTTACTCCGTGCAGATGATGATTGGATGTGTGTGTCAGAGAGTGTGCGTGTGTCCTCGTGGGGGGTCGAGACCGATTTATACTTAGTTGTGTGCCGGTTTCTGGCACCGAAAAGACGATCTACAAACTCACAACGTGTCAATTGTCGGTGCACGACACGATGTCCAGTCAGTGGGTTTTTTTCCTGGGTCTGTTCTGTGCTCTTCTACACAGCCCAACAACTAAGCTCTAACTTTCTCCCAACTTTTTTTATCCATCTCTCTGTCGTCCATCCATTTCTCCTTTCATCTCTCCCTCTGTCTAATCAAACCCCCTCTTCCCTCCATCCAACCACAGCATTAGTGCAGTAATCAGACCTATACAGTCCGCCATGTGATGTTTAACACACACACACGCGCGCGCACACGTTACGTACGTTTAGTGGCAGGCACAACAAGGCCGTTAGGGCCAGTAATGATATGCATGCAGAGATCATGATGACAACATCATTACGGCCACGGGCTGTTCGTCTTGTTGACAGCTCTCACACACACACACACACACACACACACACACACACACACACACACACACACACACACACACACACACACACACACACACACACACACACACACACACACACACACACACACACACACACACACACACACACACACACACACACACACACACACACACACACACACACACACACACACACACACAGTCTCTCTCTCGCTCTCCCTATCCCATTCTCTCTCTCTTAAGTGATTTATTGATGTCGGGCTGAACTTCCACCCCCTCTTTTTTCTTGCTCTCCTTACTCATTCTCTCCCTCCCTCCATCTCTCTCTCTCTCTCTTCCTCTCCTTTTGCTCGCCCATATCTCTCCCCTCTGCATTTTGCAGCCAGGCAGTAGCCCCCACCCCCCCCCCCCCCCCCCCACCTCCTTCCATGAATCCATCAGTCGTCTTCCCAAGGGAGACACAATGATTTCTTGTTAGAGAACGCAGACTACTAAATGACATCTTCAGGAGAGGGGGGGGAGGAGAGAGAGAGGAAAAAAAAAAAGGATGAGCAGAGTGAGAGAGAGAGAGTGTGCACGTGAACGAGGTAGAGAGAGGAGGAGGAGAGGGGGGACAAAATGGGAGAGCGGAAATGAAAGGTGGAGGCTAGGGGAGGAGGGGAGGGGGCTCCTCTAGTGCAGTTGAGGAAATGACAGCCAATGAAGCAGGATGTATGAAGGAGAGAGAGAGAGAGAGAAAAGAAAGAGGAGGAAGGAGTGTGTGTGTGTGTGTGTGTGTGTGTGTGTGTGTGTGTGTGTGTGTGTGTGTGTGTGTGTGTGTGTGTGTGTTTTTGGCTGGGCATGTCAAAAGCAGAGCGATTGAGATGGCGAGGCACGGGGAGAGAACAGACGCTGGCAAGGCAGTGACCTGATTTCAAGAGAAATGCAGCATGGACTGTATGTCTGAACAGAGACAGACAGACAGACTTAAGAGACAGAGAAAAGGAGAGACAGCAATATAGAGAATGAAAGTTGGGGAGAGAGAGTTCAGTTGGGGAGAGAGAGTTCAGTTGAAATAAAAGGTGAATAAATAAAGACAGGGGAATAAAAAAAAAGATAACAGAATAGCCCAAGAGAAGGACAGACAGACAGTGAGAGAAAGAGTTGAAATATCGGAGAGGGTCAGTCAGATTGGGAGGGTAAGATTAATGGAAAGAGAGGGAAAAGAAAATGACAGAAGGGCAGGGAGAGAAAAAGATGGAGAAGAGGATAGAGAAGCAGTGAGATGAGAGGGACAGGACAGGAGAGGAGATACAGTAACAGACAAGTATTTCGTCACTGTCAGGCAGAAACCTCGTATCTCCAAGTTTAAAATTTGTACATCATACAAAAGTTGCACAAAAGTAGTGAAAATATTTTCAGAATTTTCGTTTTAAAAATAACAAAAAAAAGAAGGTTTCCACCCGACAACGACAATTAATGTGTAGCGAGTATTGAATTCGAGGCAGGTCATTGGGACATAACTCGGGCAGCACTGAGTCGGCTCAAGCGGACTTTGCAAAGCTCGACGCGCTCGCTCGGCGGTGTCTCACGTGAATCAAGTCCGCTTGAGACGGCGTGCCTCCATCGTCTCCACCAGCCAAAAGCTCCAAAGCCGCGAGGGGCGTGAACCTTTGACAATAACCTGACTCGAATTCCCTGCTCTCGTGAGGGGGAGGAGGATAGTTTGAGGAAGTGCACAGTCTTTTCACCAGTCGGTATGAACAGACACCATCATGGAACCATCACAGAACATTTACATTGAGGAGGATGAGAGCAGGGTGAGTGTGTGAGAGAGAGAGAAATACATTCCTGAGGAGCATTAATTAATGATAATATGAAATTATTATAAAACACCAAATTGGGGCAAAACAAAGAAGTACGTAGAGATAGAGGGGGGGAAGACACACAAACACACACGTTTGTGTGAATATTTTACATCTCATTTGTGCATAATGAGGCAACCCTGTATAAATAAGGAGTGAGAGAAAGTGTGCTTGTGTGTGTGCGTGCGAGATACAAACCTACCTGTTTGTGCATTTCAATGTTAAGGCCATAGGACATCTCATAATACTGAAAAGGAGAGAAGGAAAGGATTAATTGTACATACTGTACACAAAAATCTACATACAAGAATGTGAATTTATGTAAATGATGAACTGATGTTCATACAGAGCAGTAGTACTACAAAGAATATTTTCTGATAATATTGGATGTGATATTCTGCAACATTTTTCTCCTATTAGGATGTTCAATGTTTTGTCTTCTGAAAAGAGTGGTAATTACAGCGAAAGTTATTTGTTATAAATTCAACAAGTTTTGTTTTATTATTTTCATAACAAAATACAAAGTGAAGTGATTTTTAAAATGCAAGAAGAGGAATACAATTATAATTAAATGGAGATTAGATTAGACAGCCCAAGGGATTTGTCAAATAAATCTCAGAAGAAAAAAAATATGGCAAAGACAGTAGAGATGAAGTCTTGTTTAATTGCCTTTGTCATTATGAAGTTCTACTGTTTTTACATGCAACAGGCAGCAAATATTTGTCTTGAAAACATGTCTAGTCTACCCTCTGTCTATTCTACCAAGCTGGCATTAACACACAAGTACAGCCAGATTATAGGACAGCACAACCCAAGGATATGGATGTGGAGTGTTGCTAAACCCCAAATGGAACCCAGCGACACCAAAATTATCATAAGGGGTCCTCACATTTGGTGGGGGGCTGCCAAATTTGTTTGATAGGATTTTCTTTTTTTTAATCAAAAAATGTAATGTCTGAAAATACACATGAACATGAATCCAATATATTACCAAAGATAATTTTGAACCAAACAAACAAACAAACAACAACAATAATGATAATGCTGTCTGTCAAACAAATCTATGAAGCCATCAAAGCTGCAGCATCACTTGGAGACAACCCACAGTGACTTGAAAGAAAACCTGTGGAATACTTCCAAGCTAGATTCAAACAGTAAAAAGCCATTGATGTGACAATTAGCTAAATATGGTGAGCTAGCTTTTTTTTTTAAAGCCTATTAGCAAGTTGCATGGAAAGGGAAATAATAATTATTATAACACTGCATGATAATTATCCACACGTCACACACACACACACACACACACACACACACACACACACACACACACACACACACACACACACACACACACACACACACACACACACACACACACACACACACACACACACACACACACACACACACACACACACACACACACACACACAATGTTCAATCAATCAATCAAAATTTGATAATCGTGTTGTACCAACAAATGGTTTGACAGAGAAGAAAAGCTCAGAAATGGCCAGTCAAAATACTGTGTGAGTTTTTTAAATCCCTTGCATTTCTCTACCTCCATCAGCCACTTTTCTCGTAGTGATAGTCGAGCATGTAACCCAAGGTTCCCCAATTAGTTTTCCCCAAGGGCCGAATTATGTCTAGGGTACCAAGCTGAGGGCCACAACATTGCAGGGGGCGACGGTGGCGTTCCCGCTACTCCAGCGACAGTTCAGATATCGTCGTTGTCGGGTGAAAATCTTGTATGTCCAAAACCATTCGTTTTGAATTTATCATTTTAAAAATAATTTAAACTAGTGAAAACAGCCGATCGTTGTGTGCTTGTAGATCTGCTGTTTTCACTACTTTGTGTGACGGCCTTGTATGATGAAGCAGGGCTTTACTTTGCGAAAGAACGTACACATTTGGAGAACAAAGGTTTCCACCCGACAATGTACCACCATTATTACTGGGGTTGGTGGGGGCCTGACAGTAGCCTCCCGTGGGCCGCAAATGGCCCGCGAGCCGCCTATTGGGGAACCCTGATGTAACCTATTAGTGTTTGTGCACAAGAGAGAAGATTGCCGGGGGCGCCCGGTGACCTACTGGTCAAGGCGCATACCACATAGGCATGGTTGCCGCGGCGTCGCCGGTTCGATTCCCGATTCGGACAACGTTTACCGCAGGTCACTCCCCATCTCTCTCCCCATTTCCTGTCAGTCTACTGGACCTCCCTTGGTCAATAAAGGCAAAAAGCCCAAAAAATAAATAATAAAAAAAAAAGGGAGAAGATTGCCCTCAATGCTTGCTGCCAGGTAAAAACCTGGCAATAACCACGTGGCATGGCAAAGTTCTTCCTTGTTCTTGCGGGCAGAAAGGGGGCTGCCCCCTTTCTGCCAAAAATCCATCAGGGCAAACTTCTCCCTTCTGCTGTTTGCACACAGTTCAATGCACATGTCAAAGCGATGCTGCTCCCAGAAGTAATTCTAACTCACAACTTTATTGTCCAACTGATGTCAGAAAATCTACAACAAACATTAATAATATGCTATAACCGATTATGCCGCGTCACATTGATGCAGTATCATCAATCTCTTTTGCGCGGGTGAAATAGGCAGAGAGAGAGAGAGAGAGAGAGAGAGAGAGAGAGAGAGAGAGAGAGAGAGAGAGAGAGAGAGATTATTTTCCTAACCTCTTTTGAGAGAGAGAGATAGAGATAGATATATATATATCCAGGCACAATTCACAGAATCTCATCGACAACAAAATATGGCGTAACACAACAACATGATCTAAAGTAAACTCTAATGTTTGAGTAATTTCCTTCAAAGCCAGGAACTGTACATAAATCGGGATGCCAGAAGAAATAGGATAAGAAACAGAGGGAGCTGGCAAGGGCTTTAGACCCAAATAAAAATGCAATGACACATTTAACAAGAAATTCTTGAACACAAACAATAGTAGATGCTCAAACTTTGGAAACTCAACAATAAGTGTTTCAGGCTGGAGATCACAGATACAGGAAGCATTATCTCCTCCATATGTGGCGGCTGCCAATTATCACAGACACTGAACAGAATTTAGTCAATGCCTTGGTCTCAGCTTGGGCATTCCTGCAATCAGCAGGCCTCACACAACTTTAAATTTATAGACATTACTAAGGTTTCCAAATATGAACAAAAGCAGTTTACATTTGTAACCAAGCAGTATAATAGCATCACCGGTAGGTGCTTTAGCACCTTGGTAAGGAATGTCTCTTCCAGGTCGCAGTTTACTATGAGAAACGTCACAGCTTATCCGTGTTCGTCTGTCTGAACGTGTAGACCTGTACAATTTTTTACGGTCCATGGGTTTGCCGCTCAGACATCATGCTCTGATGTCACTATGATGTCAGGGGAACCACTCTAACAGAATGGGTTTGCCGCTCTGACCTCACGCTCTGGCTTCACTTTGATGTCACACTAACAGAATCCCTTTTATGACCATAATGGAGTTCTCTGATGTCATCAATATTAATGATGCCCCGTAAGAGAGATCCCTGTGATGCCAGGGGGAACAAATCCCTTTTATGCACATATATGGAGATCCCTGATGTCCACATCAGTGGCACGAGGTCACTTGACACCATGAGGCGTCTTACTAGTGTACACACACACACACACACACACACACACACACACACACACACACACACACACACACACACACACACACACACACACACACACACACACACACACACACACACACACACACACACACACACACACACACACACACACACACACACACACACACACACACACACACACACACACACACACACACGGCTAGCCTCCTGCACAGCCAAGCCTTAAAAAACTGACCATCATTTGAGGATGCTCTTTTATTCTCTTTACTCTTTTGCACTCTTTTCCCCAAATCTTTCTGTCATTATTATTATTACTTATTATCTTTTTTATGTATTTTCTATTTGTTCTGCTGTTAGCATATATGTTGCTGCATTGTCTATGAACCATACCGGTGTCTGTGTATGTGAAATGTACATAAACTCAAAATAATAAAGAACTACTTGCACTGCACAATGAGCCAGAAGAAGCTGAATATCCTGGCAATACTTGCCATTCAGTGTGAAGTGAACTGGCAAAACAGAAGGCCTTCGAAGACATTGCATCCAGAAAGACTAGCTGTGTGAGAGGCTGCATGCACAATTACGCACCATTGATGCTGAAATGTAGGCATATTGTGACCACAGTCTGTCTATATGATGAGCACAAGGGATGAAAATAATGCTAGGCAGATAGTTTGTGGGGGTGTCTTTTCCTGAAAATTCTTGCAACTACATTTAGAACCTTTTTACAGACAATTTCATATCTGTCAATTTCCATCATATACACTAAGACTTATCAGTCAGCCTAACAAACTTTGACAGACAGCAAAACGTCACTCAATACGAGCACGACTACTTATGTTTAGGTGATGACTGCAGCTCACAAAATGAATTCAAGGAGATTGAGTCAAGTTGACCATTTCAAACAGTTGTTGCAATGGCTAGCCTAGCATTTTCGCCTGGGTGTTCATTTCGGAACCTATTCTTACATCACAACATTTTCTGTGAGTACTCAAAACACCCATTGAATTATAGAGTACTCGAGTACTCACAACATGTGCGGGGAAGGAAATGATGGTGATGGAGGCGGTGAGAGAAAGACTTTAACAATAATGTATGCCATTTGGCACCAGCGTTTATCTGACAGTGCTTGGAGCTCTGTGGGGAGGCGGGAGGGGCGCCGGCGCCACAGAGAGACAGGTGAGGGCAGGGAGAGAGAGAGACAGAGAGACAGAGAGAGAGACGTGAGAGAGAAAAGGGGAGCATTTTAAAGTCAGATGGCTCAGGAAGTGACAGGCTGACATTTGCTTTTCAGCAGAGCTGGTTCTGGAGAGGGGAGATTGGCAGTTGGGCAGCCCTAACAGCCTGGCAGAATGCGAGAGGAGATGGCAGGGGTCCACTCTCTCTCTCTCTCTCTCTCTCTCTCTCTCTCTTTCTCTCTCTCTAGACATTTGCACTGGCAGTTTACATTGTGTGTATCTGAGTGTGTGAGCATGCGGATGCGTGCAAATATGTGTGTATATGTGTGTGGCCTTCAGCGAATATGTCTGTCTTTGTGTGTGCACACACAAACTCAAGTGTGTGTGTGTGTGTGTGTGTGTGTGTGTGTGTGTGTGTGTGTGTGTGTGTGCCTCGATGTTTGTGCATTTGTCTGTGCGCCTCCATAAAAGACGCCTTTCCTGGCAGCTGGCTTCTGCGCTCAGTGGTTGGCGTGCCAAGATTCGCCTGTTGCTTAGCAACCTCCAAACTCCCCCAAATCATCAGCCAGGAACGGAGGAACCGGGCTGTGCTCTGTGCCAATCCCCCCCCCCCCCCCCCCCCTCCACTCAAACACACAACCCTCCCCTCTCCACGCCAGCCTACTGTGTGCCAAGGATGCCACATAGCTCTTTGTACCACATCAGATACTGGGCAACCTAATGTGAACCTGTGGCTACCATGTGGCTGTTAGCGCAGGCAAACAGAGACTGGAGGCACAGGTCACAGTGGGGAGGGGATTGGGCTTGAAAACTAATGCCTAGTGTCTAGTACTGTCTACTATCCATTTATTTAAAATATATCGTCGTTGTCGGGTGGAAACCTGGTATGTCCAAAACCGTTCATTTTGTATTTGTCATTTTAAAAATGAGCTAAACTAGTGAAAACAGCCGATCTACTTGTAGATCTGCTGTTTTCACTACTTTTGTGTGACGGCCTTGTATGATGAAGCAGGGCTTTACTTTACGAAAAAACATACAAATGTGGAACTTGGAGATACAAGGTTTATTCCCGACAACGACGATATACATGACCTTTAAGCCCAGTCCACACCAATCAAAACACAACAAGTTGCAACTTGCAACATATTCCGCTGCAACTGGTTGCAAGTTGCAACCAACTTGCAGTTGAATCATTGCTGTGGACTGGGCTTGAGAAGGAGGTCAACCCCCCGACTTTCCCCAACGTCCCATGATTCCCATACAGGCACACACGCCTGTGAACGCATACATGGTGCTCAAACACACACTCTCCAAGAGATGCAAGCAAAAACAAGGATACTGATTGCACAGCCATGTAAGCTCTGTTTATCATGAGGTCCTATAATGTGTGCGTATGCATGGCAGTGTGTGTGTGTGTGTGTGTGTGTGTGTGTGTGTGTGTGTGTGTGGTCTTGCATGTGGTTTCCAGCGGGTGTTATTTGGCAGCTGCGAGAAGATGAAGGGGATTCAGCGGTGTTGGCAACAGACTGGTGTGTGTGTACGTGTGTGTGGGTTTGTGTGCGCACACGCGTATCTCACCATAACGTAGTGTCTCTGGATTTCAGTCTTCTCCGTGGCCAGCTTTTCACATTCCATTTTCAAGCTGAAGAGGAACAGAAAGAGGAGAGGAAAAGAATTAGAGTAATGAACGAGGCCTCTCTGGTTCCTGTATCATGTTCCAAATAAAATCCACAGTGCAATTAACAACACGACAAAAAATACTCCTGTACGTACACACACACACACACACACACACACACACACACACACACACAGTGGGGCAGAGTGCAGGGTGGCTGGGTGCTGACAGCCCATTATCACCTCAGAGCAGAGCAGAAATAGAAGAACTCACGCTCCAGGCCTGAAAGCCAGCCAAGTCTGCTGGCAGGGTGCAGCAACATTCAAGGTGTCTCTCTTTCCGCTCTCTCTCAATCTTTTTCTCTGGACAGTTTTGTCTCTCCGTCTGCGCACTCTCACCACTGCATCACTCCCCCATCTCTCCCCAATTACCCCTCTGTCAATCCGCAGGCCTCCCCCTCATCCTCAATTCGACACGGCCACACATGTGCCCACACCCACTGTAAAAAGAAGTTTCACTGAACTAGTTAATGCCTTTGGATAAGTGGGTCAAAAGTGTCATTGCGTGGCTCCAGTGTCTCCCGTGTCTAAATGTTACATGTAGCTCACTGCTGCCTTTTCGCAATTACTCACATGCTCCTATGTGTCTGTCAGTTGATCCGTCTGTCCGTCTGTATCTGCCAGGTTAACATGAGAGTGTGATCTATTCAGGCTACCATGGGGATTTCAGCAGAAGCCAGAATGGATTGACAAACGTGTGCACGCACGCACGCACACACAAGTTCTCCTTGAGTTAGCAGCAGCCAAGTAACTATCCCCCGTGTCCTATATTTCTGTCCCTCCTGTCTTTGTCTTCCGCTCACTCTATTACCGTCTGTCTGTCTCTCTCTCGCGTTCTCTAGGTGTCTCCCTCTCTTCCGCCAAGCCCTTCCCAGTGCCAGTTGTCCTCTAACTTGATCAACCAAAACCTCCTTTTGTGCAAACGCATGCACACACACACACACACTTGCATGTAGGGGTGGGCGATATGGTGATAATTATTGTTGAGACGATACAATGTGTCCACGATATGCCTTTTCAGAGGTATCGTATATATCGTGATACAATTGAGGGAGCCTTGTAAATACAGAGATTCATTGCAGATTTCAATTTGAACCTGCATTTTGGTCAAAATCATCAGTTCTCAAACTTTCAAATGTCAAGGTCTCCACTTAACTCTGACAGTATACAAATGAAACCAAATGGACCCGTAAGGGTCCATTTGGTTTCATTTGTATACTGTCAGAGTTAGATACTTGTAAAGTTCAATTTAGACCTCCCAAAAGGGACACAGAGAGTCTATTTTTTTGTCAAGTAACTTGAAAAATAACCATATAAACCACTTTAAAAAAGAATTGTGATAAAATCGTGTATCGTGATACAGCTTGGGAAAATATTGTGATATTGTATTTTTCCATATCGCCCACTCCCACCCCTACTTGCATGTATCCTCCCATTACCGGATGTGCGCGTGTATTTGGTAAAAAAAAAAAACACATCCCCTGTTCGTTCTGTAACCATCTCTCTCTCTCCCTCTCTCACACACACACATCCGCAGAGCGGCAGTATATTTTGGTCTCTCTGCGTTTTACGCTGACTTGTTTGCGGGCGGCAGATAGATTGATGCGGAGGAAGGCGCACATTGGGTCGGGGGGAGGGGGGGGGGGGGGGTTGTTCGGCGGAGGAAAATTAGAATATGATTAATACCGCAACATTACCCCCAGCCGCAACAGGTAATAACGGCCCCATCCGCTCCCCTTCGCCAGCTCCGTGCGCACACACACACCCGTAATTGACTCATTTATCATCGCCAGCCAGTTGAGGAGAAGAGGGACAGAGGGAGGGGTGGGGAGAATGGAGGCATGGAGGGAACGGAGGATTAAATCCCCCAACACACCCCCACCCCTACCCTATAGATTTTATTACAGTGGAATTGCCTCTTGGCACAAGTCACCAAGTCACTCGCTGGAGGGCTATCTGAGAACTGACTGGCTGCCACCTTCTTTGTGTGCGTGTCCGTACGTGTGTGTGTGTGTGTGTGTACGCGCATATGCGTGCGTATGTTCACCGAGACTTAAACTTGGGATGAGAAAGGAGTAAGACAGACAACCCACTCCCTCTCTCTCTCTAACGCGCGCGCGCGCGCACGCACACGCACACGCACACGCACACACACACACACACACACACACACACACACACACACACACACGTAAGGAGTCTGAGGACTATCCCAATTTCTCCCTCACCACAATCATTAACTTAATCCCAACCTGAACCTTCTAACCGTAACCTGAAAACTGAGCTTCAAATACAACATCCGTCAAAGAGTGACGGCTAGCCTCGATTTTCTTCTTTCCATCTTCTATATCAATCTTTTGTCTTTTTCCCGCAGACATCCCTCCCAACAAAGCACATGAACACACACTCACATACACACACAGTTGACAAAACCTTGAGATGAAGACTCCTATTGCCTTAGAGCAATTATATTTGGTGTTTAAATATATTTGCCATCATCTTTATGACAACCTGAAGCTTAAAGATTGATTAAAGTGATGACATCTTATAATATTAGGCTATTTATAGACAACAGCAGCCAGGAGGTACATTTGCCATACTCACACAATGACCAAAATGGTCATTAAAAGGTGGGGTAAGTGATACGGTTTGGTTAAAACTAAAATGTTTTGTTAAAGGTTAAAGCACTAGAGCAGGGTTCCCCAATAACACTAGTATGTTGTCGGCTCGTATCTCCAAATGTGCACGTTCTTTCGCAAATCATACAAGGCCGTCACACAAAAGTAGTGAAAACAGCAGATCTACAAGCACACAACGCCTCACACCCGCGAGGCGTTGTGTGCTTGTAGATCGGCTGTTTTCACTAGTTTAAATAATTAAAAAAAATTCATTCAAAACGGTTTTGGACATACAAGATTTTCACCCGACAACGACGATATCTGAACGGTCGCTGGAGTAGCAGGAACGCCGCCGTCGCCCCCTGCAATGTTGTGGCCCTCGGCTTGGTACCCTAGACATAATTCGGCCCTTGGGGAAAACTAACTGGGGAACCCTGCACTAGAGTAACGAAGTCATGACGTCACTTGCTCATCCCCGAGTTCATGGAAGTAATTTCTCTATGGAGAATAACATTAGATCATCTTAAAATCGTCTCATAGAAGCATTGTGGTCCAAAAATAAACAAACTGTCTCTGCGAAATTGTCGGGGAGGTGGCTCTGTATTGTTTATGATAGTCAGTCACTCATATTTGATAAAGTCTGTTTCTGGTGAAAATGTAACTAATTCGTGACAGTAACATTAACGTTTTCTCACCATCCGTGGATTCTTCATATCCATATGAGTCAAACCGCTGAGATCATTTGTTTATGTTTGGAACACAGTTCTTATATGACGCGATATGGCAGGAATTCAGAATGGGGGGGAAAGAAACGTGAACGTGAACTGTAAACATATTTTTTTTAATACATTTTCAGGTGGGTGGCCAATATTGAGCCAATCAGGAGAGAGTACCCATTTATCAGCTTCGTTGCTTTGTGTCATCAGTTCCAAATTCACTTTTTTATCCTGTGCCTAGTGTGAGTTCTCTCTCTTGATAAAAATCCGTATCCCGACCTGAAAATGCATTTTAACTCATTGAATGCCCTTTTCAAGATGGCCGCCAAGTACCAGGATGCCACGTTCTTAAATTTCTAGTGCACGGATAAATTTTTTGTGCACGGATCGTGCACGCCCATGCAACATATATGCACCATATGTGTAGTACTTTTTAACAGCTTTCAAACAAAAAAATCTGCTTGGAAATCCGTTCAGGCATTCATGAGATAGAAGCCTTCAAAGTCAGACAAAACAAACACTGCCACCTTCCTAAATTTCTAGTGCACGGATCAATTTTTAGTGCACGGATCGTGCACGCCCATGCCTAGATCATGCACCATATGTGTAGTACTTTTTAACAGCTTTCAAACAAAAAAATCCGCTTGGAAATCCGTTCAGGCATTCATGAGATACAAGCCTTCAAAGTCAGACAAAACAGCCATTTTTGACATTTTGAAAGATGTGTTTGTTATGGGGCTAAACATGCAATTTCGCAATTGCGATCATGCCTAATACATTTGAGGCATTTTTAGATTTTTTTTTATAAATGGCTTCCAAAATGGCTTCCAACTCGGGAAACTCGGGCTGTGGCAGCCTGGGACTACTGTTATAACTCGGGAAACTCGGGCCTTGGCAGTCAATGAGTTAAATATCGTTTTCTTTATTTATAGTTGCACAGTATGACAAACAGGAAACAGGGAGAGAGAGTTCGAGAGAGTCAGGCAGCAAAGTTTGTCGGGAAGGGGATTCGAACCCGCCAAACGCCGTCAGGCTACATTGTAGCCTAGATGCCAGCCGTCCGGCCAGCCGCCGGAAATGCATTTTCTGTTTAATCAATAGCTGGAGGGACACGGAGACCCCTATTACTGAACAAACACACTATACCAATGAGTACTATCAGTATATAAAGTAATTTCACACACACACACACACACACACACACACACACACACACACACACACACACACACACACACACACACACACACACACACACACACACACACACACACACACACACACACACACACACACACACACACACACACACACACACACACACACACACACACACACACACACACACACACACACACTAAATGGCTGCTCTTACTTATGGTCAATTTTAGATGCTGTAAAATGGCTGATCCCTTAGAAGAGTTGTGTATGTACACTGCTACTGTATGCACCCATGTGCACACAATAAAACCCACTAGTCTACCTCGAGACCGACCACCTTTTCAACTATGGAACAGCAGGTGGCTTTATGATTAAATACCAAGAAATACAGTGGAAAAGTCAATGAATCGACATCACCAATATACATATTTTGTTGTTTTTGGAGCAACATTAAAAAAATTTTAACCGTCATCTGAATACACACATGCAATGTACAGTACATTTCATTGGAATCAGTCATACTCAAGACGGCAAAAGCTATTCTCTAGAAATGGTCTTCAACAAATGAAAATGACTGCACGCGCGCATTGTGCATGCACGTGTGTAAGCAGGCAGGTGCGTGTACTAGGTGTGTGCGCAGCCTACGAAAAGTTTGTGTGTCTCCTGTGTCATTATGTGACTGCAGGAGCATAAAAGAGGTGGGGGGAGAGGGGGAGTAGAAACGGGGGGAAAGAGGGAGGGGGCAAGGGAAGGACAGGACAGCGGTGAGCAGGCAGTGAGTATTTCATGTAGAAATGATTGCCTGTAATAATTAGTCCTTGGCTCAGCAGCATTCAGAGTGAGAGAGAGGGGGGGAGAGAGGGAGAGGGAGAGAGAGAGAGAGAGAGAGAGAGAGAAATCAAGAAATGATGTTTGTGTGAGACGAGTGAACGAGTGAAAACAAGAGAGCAACAATAAGAGTGGGGCAAGCAGCAGAGAAAGAAGCGAGACGCGTCCGTGTGTGTATGTGTGACACACACAGAGAGAGAGAGAGAGAGAGAGAGAGAGAGAGAGAGAGAGAGAGAGAGAGAGAGAGAGAGAGAGAGAGAGAGATGGGGGGGTGCATGCACTACGGTGGGCTCGGTTCCTCCAATCTCTTCCTGGCGGTGACAGCAGATAAGATGATCAGCCGAACGCGCTACAAATCTGCAGGCTGCCAGCCTTTAGACAGCTCTGTCAGTGCTGCACCGCTACTCAATTCACATGCACGCACGCACGCACGCACACACACACACACACACACACACGTGTGCAGGGACATGTGCACATGCATACATATAGACTTGGAGCACATTAACACACACACACACTACAGTACATGCAATTATAGCCCTTGCACAGGTACGCACACACACAAATCGAATTGCACGTATTTAGGCATGTACACGGCGCACACACACACACACACACACACACACACACACACACACACACACACACACACACACACACACACACACACACACACACACACACACACACACACACACACACACACACACACACACACACACACACACACACACACACACACACACACACACACACACACACACACACACACACACACACACACACACACACACACACAATTATAGCCCTTGCACAGGTACGCACACACACAAATCGAATTGCACGTATTTAGGCATGTACACGCACACACACACGTTCTGGGAGTACACATGTAGACACACTGGCTTACACACCTAAACAGACACGCGCACTCGCTAATGAGCACATGCGCGCACACACACGCAGTCAGCATCTAATTAAGAAGCTGTACTCTGTAGAAATGTGCCGACTGCCTTGTTAAGCTCCAGCATGAGTTAGACTGGGCAACTGGGTATTGTTAAGACTCCCGTTTCAACGTGCATTCTATTTAACAATACAGCTCTTTAAGCATTCTTTTTTTTTTTCTTTTTTTTTTGCAAAAACACATTTCATGTACTGCTTTTCACACACAATTATAGATTTTTCCTCCTCCCACTCATATGAGCAGCAGGACAACATGGCTGGAGTGTCAATAGGATCAATAACATATTGATCCCATTGATTGGTTTTCTACCTCTCAAGAAATTCAAGAAATAGAATTGCTTGTAGATTGGGACGCGTGGGTCCTGCAGGGGGACAGTTGTTACTCACCACTAGGGATGGGAACGATACACGATATTATTGTTTATCGTGATAAAAAACACTCACAATAATCGTATCGTGGAGATTTCATTTATCGTGATATCTTCCTCCGTCATGCACTGGGATCAATTCACCTTTTATTTGCAGAGCTGCATATCCGGTACCACTTAAACCCTTTGTAATTGGTAAAAAGGTACTAACAATATACGTACTTGATGCAGTCTTTTTTTTTAGTCGCTATCAAATGTCCTTGCCAAAAAATAGCCGATCTACAAGTGTGAACTTGTAGATCTGCTATTTTTTTGGCAAATGTTCCGTCCCAGGATAATAGATTTTGATTATCGTGATAAAATCGTAAATCGCGGTTTCTTTTGTCACAATAATCGTGATATGACATTTTCATATCGTCCCATCCCTACCCACCACCACCACACTGGGGTTTCAATCCTCTGCCTGGTTGGGTAAGCCAACACACACAACTGTTCATGGGTGGGAACACCACTAGAGACAGATAAAAGGTTGGGTGTTCCTATGCATGTTTAACATCATTTGAAACTCCTCGCTGTCAGGTGGAAAGAAGCGGCCGGCGACGCCAAGTGTACCGGAGGAGGAGACCCATGCCTGTCACTTCCAAGACCAACAAATAGGGGTCAACAACAATGAAAGGGACTCCAGGGAATTGGAACGACTATATAAAAAAAGTGGTTGTACATAGACAGTTTCAGGTTGTAAACAATTAACACCACTCTTGAACGTTTAAACATTTGTACACTTCCAAGCTACCAAGAGCATGTGCCGTCAGTTGGCTCGCCCACGAAAAAAAAGTCCATACAAATTTGTATTCATTATGCATTATTTTAAATTAGCCAACGGTGTTTACAGCCGACAGGATGTTGACAAAGGTTTGCACATTTCCTAACAACAACAGACTGCTGACATCGTCTATGGTGCTTGCTCGCCTAGGAGAGTGAGTAACTGCTGAAAGTCCTAGTTTAAATATGGAAATGCATACCAGTGGGGAGACGACAACTCACAAACGCACGGCATGCGATAGGAGCGCTGGTGTTTGGGGAGCAGTGTGGTGGCGGTGGCTGTGCCAGTGTCGTGCCTTTGAACCACCGGGGCCATTTAGCCCCCTCCAGGTGTGAGGATGTTCATTTTACATCTCATTAACTATTAATGAGCTTTGCCTCTCTGTTCAGCTGTGGTGCTGGAAACACTCACCCTCTCCTCTCTCTCTCTCCCTCTCTCCATCCACATTCATGTCACTCCCTTCTTCAAACACACACCCACACACACCCCCCCCCCACACACACACACACACACACACACACACGAGACCCACCCAGCTCGCATGTGTAGTCTTTCATCATCATCTCCCAAGGGTGTGTACAAACACACGCACACACTAGACAAAGCTAGGATGTTGTTGTCACAATAGCAGACCAACCCTACTCTTCCCTACTGCCTGGTTGGCCTCGATTGTTCAAGTGGTTTGGCATTCGTTCAGTGCATTTACTTTTTTTTATCTTAATTCAGGATTCAGATCATAAATGAAACTGTCCGTTCAAACAAAATGCGAAGTCCAATAGGTGGAACTGGCATTGATTAATCATATATTTAAGTTTTGCTTAGTATCAATCAAGTCCACCTAATATATCTACAGGAAGTCTGGAAGTTTATATTGACACGGTCTTGGTGCTGGTGGGAGGAAAACATAAGAAATGGCTGGATTAAAAACAAGATTTTTACTAAATTCACTTGTGTGATGTGGGGAAAATGCAGAATCACAATCTATGCACTGTGGAAGTGCCTTCTCTTTTGACCTCCTTTGCAGTACTCGGTACTTGGTAGTGATTTATCTCATGCTGGCAACTCGATTATAATTAGTTTGTTGTGATACATTAGTTAGAGTAAATGCTATTTTGTAATCTTAAAACTTTTGATTATGACATCATATCATTTATGTGTATGTGTACACGGATCTCCATACATAGAGATCTGTGTTCATTTTTTTGGCTGACACACACAAAGTTAAACGTAGGAGTGATTTGCAGCGCAAAAAAAAGATTTTACTGCAAATATTAACCAGACAGGTATTTGCCAGCTAGCTCTGCACCACAAGTAACCAGATAGGCTGTATGTGTGTGAGCATAGTCTCATCTCACAAACCACAATACCAATTTGAATCAGGGCCAACTCTCTTGTACACTCTGCCAGTAGGACATCATTCCCTGAATAGTTTTCTCATGTTGTGAAGAGTTTTTGTGAATATCTTTCACATGTTTGCCTCATCTTCCCTCCATATGTGGTCAAGAATTACATCATCAGTATGGCAAGAGATTCAACAGGGAATGTCGTCATTAGACCCTGTCATTTTTTAAGATAATTCTTTTTAACATTAATTGCGACCGTCAGGTCGCATTTACTACCAAAACCTCCACCGGCTGTCTGTCTGTCTGTCAGTCAGTCAGTCTGTCCGTCATGTCACACTTTTCCCCAACTCATATCTCCGCCACCGTTGCCCTAAGACATGCCAAACTTTGCACACACACTCCTTGCCTGCCAATCCACAACCTCCACCTCTCACGTCATACGGGCAGCCATAGTTACACCTGGAATGTTGAATCTCCATATATGGAGATAACCTACGCATCACACAAAGTCTGACCTCACCAGCCCATACTTGGGCATGGACGACTTATATCTCCATATACGGAGATGGCCATATATGGAGATACGATGACATCACAGAGTCCACAGCTGATGATGTGGCGTGATGTCATACAATACACAAACAAGCCCTATATAAAGGGGCAATTCTCACCAGGGAAGAGAGCATTCCCCACTAGCTGAGTATCTTAAGATGGTTGGATGTGATAAGCTATAAGCTTAGTTGATCCTGGCGATAAGGTCTGAGTCGAGGAATGCTCTCTTCCCTGGTGAGAATTGCCCCTTTATATAGGGCTTGTTTGTGACATCACGCCACATCATCAGCTGTGGACTCTGTGATGTCATCGTATCTCCATATATGGCCATCTCCGTATATGGAGATATAAGTCGTCCATGCCCAAGTATGGGCTGGTGAGGTCAGACTTTGTGTGATGCGTAGGTTATCTCCATATATGGAGATTCAACATTCCAGGTGTAACTATGGCTGCCCGTATGACGTGAGAGGTGGAGGTTGTGATATTTGTGGAGATAAGCAACCAATTATCTCCCGATTAGGGAGTCTTACTGGTATATTGTTGCTGTCGGGCCAAAACCAGCAAACTAAATTTTTGAGGTTTTAGATTTTTGTCATAAATCAGTGCTATTTAACACCCTGATCTGTGTTAAAAAAAAATACAACCAATGGAAAGTAGTAAAAAGCGCTTTGGCCCAAAACGTCCTAACTCAATTGGATCCTCACACTTTCCACTCCACCGTGACCCGTTTGGCCCACTTTTATTCATAAATCCGTGCTATTGAACACCTTTACGTTTGTGTGTTGGTTAAAAAAGGTACTCCAACCTTCACTTGAGGCTTGATGTTTTCAAATTTTCTGGAAAATGAACATTTTGGAGAAAGCTGGTTATGGCCCGACAGCAGAGATATACGACAGACATTTGCGTTAAAAAAAAGACAGAAGAGATCATTTTTGGTGCACCACAAGATACACACAGATATCCCAGTACTATTCATGGTGAACAGATCAACCAGGCATGTTCGTATACATACCTCGGAGTAGTAATAGACAGATTGAATCAGTGTGTAAGAAAACAAAGCAAAGAATATACTTCCTTTGCAGTTTAAGCTCATTTGGTGCTAGTAGACAGATTCTTCTTTTGTTTTTCACTTCTGTCATTATGAGTGTTCGTCAGTACTGTATGACCACCTGGTATGGATGCTTGTCTGCAGCCCTAAAGTCACAACTGCTGCAACAACTGAACAGTTGTTCAAAGATAGTTGGACAACCACTTCAGAGGCTATATACATCTACGTATGATAACAGCATTCTAAGGTTAGCAAGAAATATTACCTCTAACAATAGCCATGTGTTGCATAGAGAATATAGGTTGCTGCCTTCAGGAAGGAGATACGGTGTCCCAGCATACAATAAGGTCAGACTAAAAAGGTCCTTTGTCCATCAGTCGACTTTAAGGCTTAATCAAGAGTTTGGCCAGAGGTAGGCTAGGCGGTGGGCATTGCTCCGGTCTCTATTATCCTTACGTATGTAATCCTGTCTTGTTCATTTGTTGTTTATGTTTGTATATATGTTTTCGCATACATGGCTGCTGTGTCACAAGACACATTTAACTCATACAGTGCCTATCCCGAACTAGTTCGGGATATTCGGGATCAAAAACAATTTTTTATTTGCTATTTTACTTACCCCGAGCTGCTTGGAGCAACGTGGGTGGTCCCGGCTCGCCCAGCGCTCACCAACGAGAGACGCTAGATGCTCCGACGATTTATTCCATTGAAAATGGTTTAAAATAAAGTTTAGACCCCCCCCAATGTTCACCCAATGTTCATTGTAGGCGGCGCGACGTATTCCAGGGTGCCTATCCCGAACTAGTCCGGGATATTTAATGAAATGGAATAAAATGATAAGAGGCCTTCTGAAGCCTGGCCTGATTTTTCTAGCTACTAGCCGAAAGCTAGCAACGTCCCGGCCGGACGTTATTTGCGAACGAAATCGCCAATCTCCGCCTAATCCAATGAAAGACCACATCTTTGAAGGCTTATATCTCTGGATTGTGTCTTTAGGGAAGCGGCGCGAGGTTTATTTACGGCGAAATCGCCCAAAAATGATCTTTTAGATGACAAAATGGGAATAGCCATTCTGTTAGCATTATCATCCGGGACATTTCCATGACGTGCATGAACGTGAGCACGTGAGGTCCTGGAAGGTGAGGTCCTGGAAGCTAAAGCGCTCGCCTATGAGAGATGCGCTGGCATTCTATGGCCCCTAGAGGGCGCTGGCACTCAATGAGTTAATTGTGAACTGACAATAAAGTACTATATCATATCATATATTGTAATGGACAATGGTGACTCTCTTCAAATTTGGTACCAGGGAAGCATCAGCAAACTCTCAGTGGCCATTTAATGCCATACGAAATTACGAACTTCAGGGGATTTTTTGGTCAGCTCTTCTGCAATGCTTTGGCAACCTGGCTAGAATGGACCGTATGTCAAATCCCGCCCCATTTTGCTCTTGTTACTAGGTGGGACGAAAAAACCAGGGCAGATTCTTTTATAATGGAAAATAGAGAGCGAAAGCGCAGTGCATCTTGGGTAGGAATCTGACAGCCAGCCTATAATTCCACTGCATAATAGGCTGGCTGTCGTAATTCTGCCCATTTAAAATATATGTACCCAATCGAAACTCTTAGTTACATTAATAAGGTTCATGTGAACTAGTCTGTTGAAGCTTATTCATTATAATGATCGAAATCGCTATGACCGCGCAGCGCCGTAATGCACGCTGGCCGTGCTCCACATCACGGCACCGCGGTGAAGACTGAAGAGAGATTCTCCCACTGCATAACTCCACCCCCGGTAGCGAAAAGTGAATGTTGTGTTCTGGTTGGCCAGTCAGGGAGTCTCAGGGACCAATCAGAAGGCTGACAAACGGTCTATTGTGCACCGCAGTTCATGGCTATCTATCAATTATGTGAAACTTGCACAATGTATTGTACAGTGCTGATCAGCCTCAGGTCTGTCTCAATAAATGTCAAGATTGCATTCAGTTATGTCATTTTCTTTCCCAGACAATCCAGAGTTCTTTGGCTTTGTGTTGTTGAGGCCAGTGCCAATGCAGTGAGTCTGTTATGTATAATATATGCTGTCTGTGCGTCAGTCAGTCAGTCAGTCCGTCAGTCCGTCAGTCACACTGTTGCCCTGCTCATATCTCCACAACCGTTGACCCGATCCATGCCAGATTTTGCACACACACTCCTTGACTGCCAAACTACAACCTCCAAGGATCCCCGGAGCCCCAGGGACCCCCAGGTCACTCCTTGCACACACTCCTTGCGTGCCAAACTACAACCTCCAAGGACCCCCGGAGCCCCAGGGACCCCCAGGTCCCTGGGGGACCCCCAGATGTAAAAAATGACCAAATGTGCAAAAATGACCAAATGACCACCCCAACGGGGCTGCTCGCGGGGAATTCCCGGGGACCACCGACTCCTGGTGCTCCAGAACGGATGCAAAAGTGGTGGCGCCCCCAGTGGAGGACCCCCTGCCACTGCAGCGCACATAAAATGCAGTAACTCGGGCTAGGATGGTCCGGGAGAGCCGGGGCCGGTACCTATTCGTCCGCCAAGGCAACGCGGAGACCCCACCCCTCATTTCTCACATGGCCCTATTCTAGCGCCACCTTCAGGCCGATTTTTAAAACACATTTTTGGACACTGCTCCTACAGTTTTTGCCCTAAAATCACGAATATCACTACACAGCATGTCTACACTCATGTCATCAACATGGATCAGGAAGATTTGGGAAAAACAAATTTTTGCCCTATTTGTGGAGATAAGCCACCTACGGTCGCTTATCTCCCGATTAGGGAGTCTTACTGGTATATATCATCTTAGCCATTTTATCTAGTTAACCAAGAGAGCCAAACAGATAATTCAAGTGATTTTCCAAGTTTGTAGTAGAATGATGTCAGTTTCACTTTATATGCGTATATAACTGGCACTGCACTTTTAAGGATCATCATCATTAGCAATCTTAAAACGCTTCCAACCTGGCGATTTCAATGTAGACACCTTCCAGTGTCATGACTAACCCAGAAACCCACATCCATGTAAATAACCTCACTCCAGTGATGATGTCTTGATGGAGCACCGAGGGGAAGCATCAACAACAACTCTGTGAACACCCAGAAAATGAACACACTAAATACAGTGTTAACTAGAAGGTAGACACGGAGGGAGGAGCTTGTTGGACACACACACACACAGCATGGGTCTCTGTGTGTGTGTGTGTGTGTGTGTGTGTGTGTGTGTGTGTGTGTGTGTGTGTGTGTGTGTGTGTGTGTGTGTGTTACTTAGTAGCTGAGCAGAGAGGAGTGGAGGAGCTCTCAAGTGCTGAGTGGCAGCATGTTAGTGCCAAGTGGAGAGAGAGACACACACAGGCAAATGCCAGTCATACAGCATGCGTGTGCGTGCGCGTGCGTGCGTGCATGTGTGTGTGTGTGTCGCACATTCCACTGGGCTAACCTCTGCTTGTGTGTGTGTGTGTGTGTGTGTGTGTGTGTGTGTGTGTGTGTGTGTGTGCGTGCGTGCGTGCGCGTAGGGAGAATTACAGTAATGAGAGCTCTGTGTCAGCAGCTCCTCCTGTCTCCCCTCAGTCTGCTGATTACAGCCTGTTTAAATAACAGCATCCAGCGCACGCACGCGCACACACACACACACACACACACACACACACACACAGGAAGACGACGGCACAAGAGGTGATCCACCCATGTCACTTTGATTAATTAACACTTTCCCATCCCAAGCTTCACTTAGCCATCTTTCCCGTTGCCCTTCAATACACGTACCCACACACACACACACCCACACCCACACACACACACACACACCACACACAAACAGTTACACATCAATCAGATGCACCCAAGAGACACACATTTAGAAAACACAGCCTGCCACCCACCTACAGTACACACACACACCTCATCAGTGCTAATCTCCTTGCCACAGTCTTTTTCCTTTCGTCTAATCCAACATCTATCAGAATGCAGCCACCTTCCACGCAGCCAAAATACACAACTAAGCCCTGCCATTTATAGACCCCAGTTATCTGTGTGTGTGTGTGTGTGTGTGTGTGTGTGTGTGTGTGTGTGTGTGTGTGTGTGTGTGTGTGTGTGTGTGTGTGTTTTCCTTGCAGTGTGATTAGTGGGAGGAGTCTGGTTACAAGAGGTGTAGTCTATGCGTCCACGTTTTTCCCAATGACCCTAAGCGTGACGGTGGGGGCACGGGGGGCTGCAAGGGAAAGGGGCGCTTGTTTTCGGTGATGACAGAGGCACGCAGTCTCAGGCGACCATGAGCCATGTGAGACACCGTGTCGAGCGTTGCGATGGTCGCATGAGCCGTATCAGCACCGTTACCGAGTTATGTGCCGTTATGGACAGAATAGTAAATCTTCGCCCCCCTAACTTTCGGCACCTCCGCGTGGTCCAAGTGAACACAGTGAAGCGCTCACTTGCTCCTTGCCCACCACTGGCCCCCACCGTTGTGCTTAGGTTCCTTGGGAAACGCCAGGTCACGTAGTCTATACAGTAAAATACTGAGTAGCCATTTGTAACTCTGAGAGTGTGCAAATGGAACCAAAAAGGACGGTTGTAAAATTGAGGATTTCACAGTGTGAGATTGGATGTGGCCCAATCATCTGCCTAACCAGGACCAAGGATAATCTCATGTTTGTGGGTCCACAGTTTGTGATCCGTCCTGTGCTGTTGAGAACCGTTTTAAAGATTTTTTTACACAGCGTGGGCGAAGGCCAAGCCATCTAGAACAGAGTTTGTCAGTATGTATTAGGGCTGGGCTAATTGCAACATATCAATATTATATTGAAATAGTGATCAGACTAGATATCGTCTGGGATTTTGAATATCTAATATTGTTACAGGTGTAAGTGTTGTCTTTTCCTGGTCCTTAATCACTTATGTCCCATTTTATTCTTTATCATATTGTGAAATGAGTCTAATTTGTGACATCCCGGCTAATAGCTACATATTTTATATGGCAGCGATATCATTATTATACTTTTATTTTTATTCTTTTGTTTCCAAGACACAGAGTCTATGACTTGAAAACCCCAGCATCCCTATGCTGGGCATGTCATAATAGGCAAACATTCAGCAAAAACATTTGCCGAAAATAGCAGATCTACAAGCTTGCAGATCTACAAGTGTTGTGAGCTTGTAGATCATCTATTTTAAGCGAAGAGATTTGGTGTAGAGGGAGAAAAGGATTAGACAAAGTATAGCCCCTGGGAGACATCGGTCATGTACAATATTTGAGTGTTTAACCACTTTTGCTAAAGGAGTGGTTGAACAAACTCGCTTGATACACTAACTTCTATGTTAATAACAATTTTACCTTATATTAACCCCTTAAAACCGGGAAAGCGTCGGGTGGTTTTACAAGCTCACAGCTTGAATTACAAAATTAGTTTGAGAACCACTGGTTTAGAAGGCATTTGTAGAATTGGCCTCAGGTTAAAGACCTACACCTGTTACTACACGCCTATAACCTATTTTTAGATTAGTGGTTATTTCTGTACACTAATTACCAAAGAGCCACATCATGGATTCCGGTCCCCTCCAGGGCCATTCACTCAGGCCAAATAACCATCTGACTATCACATGAGAGAAAACAGGAATTATCTCTATAAAGAGATTAGAACAAATTGTTGCACAACAGTTGCATTAAATCACAGTCTAAGTAATCCACAGTCTGTCCAATCTGTCATCCCTGAAAGACTTCTGGGCCGCTGGAGAAGCCAAACACAGTTAAACTTTCTTGGAACCAGAAGGCCTACAAGAACAATGCACTGAGACTTTACTGTGCAAATTAGCTGGGAGGTGGTGACTATAATTACTGACTCATATCTCTCTCTCTCTCTCATAAAGACTACCATCTTTCTCCTTTAATCTCTTCATTCAATCATTGTTTATCCAGTTTAGCTTGGTTCTCAGTAACAGGGCTTGGTGATAGGGCAGCATTCCAGGTGTTTTTGTAAGAAGAGGTGTGACACTGAACCCTTGCCAGATGAACTGATCACTCCAGATCTGCCAACAAGATCCTAGTGGGTAGGGAGATGGGGGCAGTGGAAACACCAGGTTCTGATGACCTTGGTAAAGTCCAACGTGTGCCAGCCTAGTCACACTTAAGTGTTATAACAAGTAAGTAATTCAGTCTGAAAATGCGTGTGCGACGAATCAGTGGACTAATGCCGAACAATATGGATTTCAGTACTGTATCAAAAGAAGCTAATCTTGGCAATAGAAATAGATCATGGATGGCATTCAAAGCAGAAGCACACATTTGGAAGCACTGATAAACGCAAACACAAAGTTGAGCAACTGGCTAAAATGCATGCAAAAGTCACACGGAAGAGGAAAGCTAGCGTAGCCCCAGACAGCACCTATTAATAATGGGCCATCAGAAAGGTACAATCAGGATGAGTTTCAAGGTAGGAGCGGGCCAGCATGCTATACCCCCACAAGCATTGTGTCATTGAGGACTGCTGGGACCGGGGAGCTAATCTGTGCTGCTGCTGTGTGCAAATGAAAGCGATAATGATGGTGGCGGTGATGGGGCTATCCAAAGGTATGCATGGAATCAGACGGGCTCGGCCAAGTCTCCATATTGTTTGGACTGGAAGCCTTTGAGCTGGGGGCCGAAAGGACTGGACACACACACACACACACACACACACAGACACACACACACACACGCACGCACTCACACACACACTCACGCCAGGGTGTGTGTGTGTGTGTGTAGTGTGGAGGGGCTGGAGGTTTGGGTTGTACAATAGGAGTTGGAGGGTAGACAGAGAGGAGGGGGAAGGGGGATCCTGGCCAGATGAATCAAAGCAGAACGCTGGGTGAAGAGAGAGAGAGGAAAAATACAGAGAGATGGAAAGAAAGGGAGGGGACCCTGTGAAGGTGTGCCAAGAGGAAGGAGGGAGGGGGTACGGGGGAGAAGCATGGGTCGCCACTCACCAGCACAACATTGAAAGCCATTCTGCAGACATTTCTGCACAACACACACACACACACACACACACACATTCCTATTTAGCCGCTATATTTGCATACACCAGCTCTTGTGTGTCTGTGCGCACACAAGCCATTTTACAAAAAGAAAACCTCCAATGTCCAGAAAACTTTGCCAGGAAAATGGGTCCGCCGTGCCACAATATCTCATAGCATGGCTGCACATACGCAGCACAGTGCTATAGCTATAGCCTAGATAATAATGCCCAGGAAAGGCCTGGCTCACCATTGATCTAAAGCAAAACTATGAAATCTGGACTGGAGCCTTAAGCCTCTTGCCAATCTATCGGCCTTGCACAGTAAAACCCTCAGTTGATTCAACTAGACTGTGAGTGCAAAAATGTTACACTGAGTGAACGCAGGTGTTTATCTTGTACATGTCTGTTTCTTCACGTATTTGTCTTTCTTTGAACCTTCCTCTAAGCTTGTCTTACAGAGTGGATTCAAAGATACAGAAGGAGCTGGGTGTGGGTAATGTGTATTTGAAGCATTTATATAGGATCTATTGACAGTGATTTTCAACCCTTTTAATATCAAAGACCTCCAGTTTGAATAGTAGAATCCTCTGTGTTATTTATTTATTACGTTATCTTGGGACATTTTTAAGTAATTATTTGGCAGTTGAGAGCCACAGGAAAGAGAGAGAGAGAGTAAGTGACATAAATCAAACCGGGGACTTGCTGTCGGGCATTTGAGCCCATGTGACACCACTCAGCTATGAGTGACTCAAGAGTGTACAAATGGAACCAAATGGATCCATAAGTGTCCCCTTGTTCCGTTTGTACACTTACAGAGTTACAGACCCGTCAAAGGTCCATTTGGTTCAATCATTTTGCTGGGGACCCTCCCTGAAAAAAAAGTTATTCAACTAGAAATACTGTTCCTTCGAAACAGTGTGGGCTCGCTTCCAACCCAACAAATATGATACTTTAAGGTACTGTAAGGTACAGTAACTTACAGTATTGTACTGTACCTTACTATACTGTACTGCACCTTACTGTACTGTACTGTACTGTACTGTACTGTAACTTACTGTACTTTACTGTACTCTACTGTACTGTACCTTACTGTACTTTACTGTACTCTACTGTAACTTACTGTACTTTACTGTACTCTACTGTACCTTACTGTACTGTACTTTACTGTACTCTACTGTACCTTACTGTACTGTACTGTACCTTACTGTACTATACTATACTGTACTCTACTGTACCGTACTGTACCTTACTGTACTGTACTCTACTGTACCTTACTATACTGTACTTTACTGTACTCTACTGTACTTTACTGTACTCTACTGTACTTTACTGTACTCCACTGTACCTTACTGTACTTTATTCTACTTTACTGTACTTTATTGTACTTTACTGTACTCTACTGTACTTTACTGTACTCTACTGTACCTTACTGTATTGTTTTGTACTTTACTGTACCTTACTGTACTTTACTGTACTCTACTGTAACTTACTGTACTTTACTGTACTCTACTGTACTGTACCTTACTGTACTTTACTGTACTCTACTGTACCTTACTGTACTGTACTTCACTGTACTCTATTGTACCTTACTGTACTGTACCTTACTGTACTATACTATACTGTACTCTACTGTACCGTACTGTACCTTACTGTACTGTACTCTACTGTACCTTACTATACTGTACTTTACTGTACTCTACTGTACTTTACTGTACTCCACTGTACCTTACTGTACTTTATTGTACTTTACTGTACTTTATTGTACTTTACTGTACCTTACTGTACTTTACTGTACTCTACTGAACCTTACTGTACATATTCTATGTGTTCTAGAGGTGTATATTGAGTGCATATACTGTAGGTTAACAATCCCAGATCACATCTGTCCTCCACTATGTCTATAACCAAGGCGTTCTTCTATGTGGCCACTCCAGACTGAGGAGTGGAGCATGACTTTTATTGTGTTTGTGGATCTGATTTGAAAATGCATTGGTTGTGATATCTCCCTGAAAACCAACAACAACCACTAATACGGCTGATTGTCCCTGCGGGTTCTAGGATATATACTGTAAATCCCATTGCCCGGGATCCTAAAACCTTATTCTTTTTAAGTAACATTTCTAAAACACTACAAAACATGTCTCAAAGACAAATACAAGCAAACGTCTCCACAGTAACACAGTAACAGTTGTTGTGTGTGTGTGTGTGTGTGTGTGTGTGTGTGTGTGTGTGTGTGTGTGTGTGTGTGTGTGTGTGTGTGTGTGTGTGTGTGTGTGTGTGTGTGCGTGCGTGCGTGTGCACATTGTAGATCAACTTCATAGCAGTATTAAGTGGTCCATCTATGTTTTTTATTAATAATAAAATCTGCAAAGTAACAAGTAACTGAGGCTGTCAAATGCTGTATTTATAGTAGAGTATATGTAACAAAAATGGAAAGTAGAGTAAAAGTACCTCAAAATTGTACTGTAGGTACAAGTACTTGTATATACTTGAGTAAATGTACTTGGTTACTTTGCAGCACCACAGAACAGCCAATGACAGACAGGCCTTTAATCACAGCTGTCTCAATCAGTAGAGTGGAGAGGGACATTTATAGATATTTGTAGTTTTAACTCAGAATATATACATCACAAAGCTTAGATATTTGGATCAAATCAGAGAGCAGACCTGTGTGAACGCAATGATATAGATAGCATATCTGAAGTGTGAACACTGCAGCCACAGCGCCTTAACATAAACATGGGTCTATTATCCTTCTCTCCACTCTGTCCCCACTCACTAAACTCATTGGAAATGCATTGGGTGCTTAAAGTTAAACATTTTTATTTTTTATATTTATACTACAAAACATTTCAAAACCAAGAATACAAGCACACCTGTCCTCAGTAAGCTGAACACATAAAAATTTGAATGGTGTTGAAAGGTGTAAGCGTTTAAGAGATGAATCGCGCCAAAGTTTTGAGGATACTGACTGACTGACTGATAGATAAATAATGAAGATAACATACGTGTGCTCGCCTTCCAGGCGAGCCCACAATTATGCAAGTTATTAGTCTGCCCTGTGCAACTTGTTTACGAGGCCTAACAGCCAAACAGAAATGTTGTTTTTATTCATAATGTTCAACGACAGATAAGCTATGCTGCACAATTAAATCGTTACATCGCAATTATTTGAGCGACAATGAATCTTCAAGTAAAATGTCATAATTGTGACAGCCCTAAATGAGGCTAGGACACTGAACATGCACTGCACTGACACACAAGCACCAGTGTTGATTTTGACAGCAGCAGTTTGTTTTAGTCATATTTTAGTCACCTGAAATGTTTTACTTTTAGTCTAGTTTTAGTCAACTAAATATCCTAAGATTTTAGTCAACTAAATCTAGAGTTGATTTTGCTCACAGCGCGTATTATGAGCTTTTAAATTGACTATTTTCAGAGCACAACACCGAGTGCAACCAAACGTAACACTGGATCTCTTCACCACTAGTCCTTCCCAAACATTTAGCCTAGTTTTTATTTGTTGAGTAAACTGTCAGTATTAGCCATAGTTTTAGTCATCATAGCTTAGTTTTTATTTCGTTTTAGTCAGTGAAAAAAGGTAGTCGACGAACATTTCTCGTCCTAGTTTTAGTTGACGGAATCAACAGCGAGTGAAGCACACAGTAAAACTAGAAGCAGCTTAATACCTGTGGTACTGGGTCTGCAGGAACTGGAACTCCTCCTTGATGCGGTCTAAGGTTTCTGGGTAGGTGAGTTTCAGGGACTGTGGGGTGCCTGACGCGGCCGCCGCTGCAGCCGCCGCCGCAGAGGCCGAGGTCCCTGGGGGTGGCTGCAGAGGTGCCTGAGGAGAAAAAAGAAAAAGAAATAAAGAAGCAAGTTAGGATTTAAGAAGCATCGGTTTCCCACGGATGCAGAATGCGATCAGACATTGATTTGAGATTCACTCAATGGTCATTTTAGATGCATCATTCCATATTTGTAGAGTAAAGATATGGATATTAATTTTCAGAAATTTCACATTGGAATAATAAGTCACTTAATAAGTCACTTATAAGTCACATGATTAGATTTCCACAAAAGCCGACCCTCTCATATACAGTAAAGTCGACAACTGCATTTTAACCCATTTAGGCCTAGGATTATTGAATGCTTTAACTATTGAAAAATAGCAGATATACAAGCTTGTAGATCTGCTATTTTTGAAAAGTTGTGAAAATGTGTGAAAATCTTTGAATATATCTATTTTTTAAGCGAACGTTTGTAACTAAAACTTTGCTTCTGGGGGGTCCCTGGAACTAAATATTTTGAGATGGGGGTCCATGGCCAAATAAATATCATTTTGGGGGTCCTAGACATGAAAAAGTTTGAGAACCACTGACATAGTACTAGTCTCTCAAGAACAGACTAACTGAGCTCCATTTAAGTGAAAAGGACCTTTTTGACGATGGCTATAGCCAGATTACTGACATAGAAACATAGGTTTTTCAAAAAATCTTAGAAGGATTCAAAAGACACTTATAGAATCGTGTCAAAGTTCTAATTTTCAGGATTTTTCAAAAATAGCAGATCTACAAGCTCGCAGCGCCACTCGGTGCCGTGCTGTGAGCTTGTATATCTGCTATTTTTCAATAGTTAAAGCATAAAATAATAATACACAGTACTGTGTACCCCTTCTGAATGGGTTGAATTAGGGAGCATCAATCTGTGTGTGTTTGTGTAATATCTATAAATCTATATCTAGATAGATAGAACACATAGGTCTGGCCGATATGTCATACGTTATTTTTACTTTTTTGATGACGTCTCTATCGACAATCATGCAGCCAGTGTGTCCTGATTTTAAAGCACTTTCAACCTGGTGTCTCTGTTTGGGGCAAGTCATTATAGGCGAATATTTTCAACAATAACAGATCTATAGGCTCACAATATGTTGCAACAAGGCACTGGCTATTTTGAAAAAAGGTTTCAATAAGGCTAGTGGTTGATAACATACATTTCAATTCAAGCGTTTATTTTGTATCTATAAAAAAAGATTCAGGTTTAATTTCCATTAATTCCATGAATTAAATACCAAGGATTTCCGTTGTAAATAAAAATGTAAAAGGACTCATTTGGGATGTTCCTTTTAGGCAGGGTGTTTAACTGTACTGTACTACATTTCTATTGTATTGACTATACATGTACTGTTCTCCATTTTGTCTAATAAAATAATCAATCAATCAATTTCAAGATGTTGTGGTCAAGCTCTAGTATGTGAGAATCGTAAGGGTTTCTCTAGAGTTGACTATTGCCGATACATTGTGACTTTCAACGGGCCCAGATGTACACGCCCCACGAGTTGGGACATTGCATTTGGAGATCGCCACACATCGAGCTTCATAGCCAAATGAACATGCTTGTTTAATGGCAAGTCAGGCTGGAAGCGAGACAGAGGGAAAGTAGAGGGAGAAAGGGGGGGGAAGAGTCCCATCGTGGCTGGAGACCCCTCCGCCCCTCATCTCCCCTTCTCTGCAGGGTCCAGAGCAATTAGGAGACCTCGGTTGGAGGGGTAATGCTGCGGGACAGGCAGACAAAAGCGAGCAAAAGCTGGGCTGGGGTGGGGGGCTGTCTGTCTGTCTGGCTCTCTGTCAAACTAAAGCTAAAGCTGATTGTGCCAGGGACAGACGCTTCACACCACCACCAGCACCACCAGCACAGATAAAGATGGTCTCTGAGGAAGGGAGAGGAGAACAGAGATAACGGGGAGGAGGTAGCATGAGGGTGAAAATACTTTCTTTTGTTTTGACTCAACTAATTACATTACGTAGTCATATCTTTGACTCTTAACCACTTAATGTACGATGAAGATTGAAGAGGGCTTGTAACTCGGCTATTTTTGCTTGCTTGTGTGCGTGTGCGTGTGTGTGTGTGTGTAGGGAGAAACAGCGATACAAGAGAGAGTATGTGGGGCGAGGTCCATTTTGGAAGGTCAAATATTATCTTTGAGACGAAAGGAAATACTGTTCCAGAGAAAAACAGAGGGAGGAGAGGTGAACAGAGCAAGGGGAAAGGGGTTGGGGAGGAAGATAGGGGCGGGGGGGGGGGGGGGGAAGAGAAAGGAAGGTAAGCAACAGCAAAGGGTAAAAATGTGGGCGAGAATAGATTGAGAGAGGAG